>NC_136942.1:1247334-1259834 GCF_949987615.1 Pollachius pollachius | reverse complement strand
TGACGTTATGTTTGATGTCGACTTGGGTGAAAAGGACCATGAAAAGGGACAAGCTAACATGGGAGAGCATGATTCATAACAGGGCTTCCCCTTGTGTCTGACTGTTTACACGCATGCTGTAAGTGTCTAATGAAAAGCTGCGGGCACTGTCTGGGATGTTTTCAAGAAGTGGATTAAAAGGTGGGAAGACGCATTTACCATCCAATGACACTTAGGGGACTATAAATCGCTGACAGAGGCATGTGCTTGTCCCAGTATAGTGCGGTGTACAAAGATAAGGCGTACACAGTCACACACAGTCACACATAGTCACTCACAGTCCCACACAGTCCCACACACACACACACACACACACACACACACACACACACACACACACACACGGTAAACACCAAAATACACATATACGCACACACACAATATAAAAACCTGCTTGCACATACACACGCACACACATACACACGCACCCACACACACACACACACACACACACACACACACACACACACACACACACACACACACACACACACAATGTAAAAACCTGCTTGCACATACACACATGCACCCACACACACAAACACACACACACACACACACACACACACACACACACACACACACACACACACACACAATGTAAACACCCATATACACATACACACACAGATACACAATGTAAAAACCGACACACACAGACACACACACACACACACACACACACACACACACACACACACACAGACCCACACACACACACACACACACACACACACGGCAGAAACAGATAGCTCCCAGCTGCTCCATCTCTGAGGTGCAGGAAGGAGTACGGCGCGGTTTGGGTCTCCTCTGCAGAATGACTCCCTGCGTGACTTCACATTTAATTACAGAGACGGGAGAGAATACTGGGAGAAAAATGGGGGACAGTGAGTGTGAGAGAGGGGAGGGAGGGAGGAGGAAGGGAGAGTTATGAGCCAGAGAGAGTTATGATTGAAACGGAGGGTGGAAAAGTTCTGTTTGTGGTCTTTTAATGGACTCCTCGGATTTGCCCTTCATGTAGGGCAGAGCAGAGGTGGTGTTGCAATATATATATCATGCGCCATTATTTAACTGTGATTTAGGGGGCCGTTTGACACACACACATACACACACACACACACATACACACAACTCCTTGGTTTTCGACCGGTGTTGCAGTGGTCTGGTGTTCGAGATTAGGAGCTGAGATTTATTCGTGTCCACCTCAGACTGAAAGTGCATTGTCTCTGCCCTATTTAGCCGGCATTTAGACGGCATTTTTCGCTCACGTGGTCAGTTGATGAACAACCATAACCTTGCAGATGTTTTTTGTTACGCCTTTCACAATGCAACAGTATACCTCTCTTTAAACACGTCTGACTGTTACCACATGGTGGTTAGGAAGCTAAGGAGGGTGACCATCATTCTTCTCGCTACTGCTCAGCTCAACCCCTGTTAAAACCCTCGTAATGACTTTCCCGAAAAACGTCTGAGGAGGCTAATAAAATGTGTATCCAATGTTGGTCACTGGGACACTAAAAGCTGCCCGGTGTTTCTCATGATGTATCAATGTTGTGCAAAGAGGTTTGATAAAGCAGCAGGAATTGCAAGGTTGCACTCCAATCTTTTGGAGGTTAATCTAATTTACCATATCTTATTTTGGGACATGGAAGCTTTTATACGTTAGAAGCTAAAGTGTTTTGCAAACAATGATGTTAAACTTTCACATGCTTGTGATGAATCACAACAGATAACTGGGTATGTTCCACTGTTTTTTTTGCCATTGAGAGGTTAGGCAATGGATCTCGGTTTCGGACTGATTTATGTGCTGGTCTATGTGAACTCGGGGGATATATTTCCCAACATACAGCGGCAACATGCCGTACTAGAACCCGCTGAATAGCAAGGAGGAAATGTGGTCAGCATCAGGCAGTGTTGTCGCTGTGTCGAAAGGCACAATGAATGGAGCCACTTATGCTATTTCCTCTCATTACGCCCTCTTCCCACACACACATAGACGCGCTGCTTTGGGGTCATTTAGCAACAGGCTAATTGAGTCTTTCAGTCACTTCCATAGAAATGTGCTACTAGTTTAGGCTGCCCCCCCCCCCCACCTCAGTTTGTGAATGGCGTTAAGCAGCCAGACGCTGCAGACCCGGAGTGCTTGCTCTGCTTTCACCATCAAATGGGTGTTCCTGTGGAATGTTTGCTGACGGTCGAGTTCCCCCCCCGCCCCACAACACCAGACCCGAAGTTGGTTTGTTTGGGGTGGGGTTATTTATTCTACACCAACTGCTAAATGGTCCTCTTTACTTTGACCACTGTTGTAGTCATGGGGGAAGGTCTTTTTTTTTGTTGCCATGCAGGTAAAAGTGAGTGAAGCCTTAAATCATTTCCAGGTGGGGGGAGTACGAAGATGTGGATCGCGTCTCAGCATTGACACCTTTGAGTTTTTGACGGATGGGCTATGCACCACATGACACCTTGCCCTTTACTTTTACCCCAGCTCCACAAACGTCTTAACTGGGGCCGACCCACTGACCTATACCGCCAGCTCTTATCTCCAAGGTTATCTGTGAGGAAACTCTCCCCCACCCAGCCCTCCCGCCATCTCAGATTTCACAAGTCCGACCCACTCCCCCTCAGAGACTAATGGACGGCCTTTGAAGTGTGTGAGAGTTTCTTGTTTTGAACGTCCAGTGCCGATAATGCAACACATAAGATCCTTCTCCCCTCTCCCTTGGCCGTCGGCCTCTGTCCTGCTCAGCCCAGCCAGGGGTTTACAATGGGGAGATGGAACAGACCAGGGGACTGAGATGGAGTGCCCACGTCAGCACGGCCCGTGTTCAGGGCCATGGACCTCTCCAGTAATAAGAACAGTCATTTCAGTGGATTGATGGATTGGTCGAACTTGGAGATTTGGTTTCAGGTTTCCCCTCTCCCGGTGTTTTCTTTCCCCCTTTCTTTCCTCCATTTGTGTTTGTCATTCATTATTATTTCTCCCTCCCTTGCTTTCTCCTTCTTTCAATATCCTTTCATTCTTTCTTACCTGCCTTCTTGCTCCGGTCGCTGCCGTCCTCCCCTCCGTCCTCCGCATTCCTTCTGCCTCTTTCCGTCCTCATTCCTCCACACCCCTCACCCCCTCCTTCCTGGGGCGACCCTTCACTAACGTACCCCACCCTTACCCCAGGATCCCCGGGCCCTGGTTCCTCCCCTAGTACACCGCTGACCCCCCGGTGGTGGTCCTGTTTGGTCATGGTAGCTGCCCCTTAATGTGTCTCCTGACTCCGATGGTCCTGTTTGCCAACCACGTCTCCGGTATCACGTCCTGCCGTATTCTGTGTGTGCAGGGAGTGTGGTGGACCGGTGCACCCAGCCATGTTGTCCTCTTTATTGCCCTGAACCACACCCAGAGGCCTCCCTGCTCCCTTTGCACACGTGCACACATTGACCCACGTGCAAGCGCACAGAGCATTGTCCATCGATTCCATTTTGCACGCAGATGGGCTTAATGGAATGGTGCGCACACACACACACACACACACACACACACACACAAACACATATGCACACACACACACACACACACAAACACATATGCACACACACACACACACACAAACACATGCACACACACACACACACACACACACGTGCACACACACATACAAAAACAAACAAACACACACACACACATACACACACACACACACACACACACACACAGACACACACACACAAACGTGCCCACTAAATAACAAAATAATCCAACATATATATTGTAGGACAAAGAGCCGAATGTCATTATCTGAGGGGTGCTTAAGTTGCTTCAAGGTGGACCAATCAAAGAATACGGCCACACACAGATAGCCTAATGGGCCCATTGAGTCTTTCATTTGAGAGAGTAATTAAGATAAAGTTAATGAAGGTAAGACTAATTAAGTCATGATGAATGGCGCGTCTGACGTCCCCATTTACACATCGACGGCGGCTCCTTTGTCATTGTGCTTATCTAGTTTTTACAGCAGGAAATGAGACATTAAAAACTCATCCCGCAGGCTGAGCACAGAACTCAGAACAGAGCCAGGGACTCATCCCTTTGTTATGTTGTAAACTGTAGTGTTTATTAGTGTTCAATGGAAGAAAGAATCGCATAGACACACTGACAGAGAAAAACAAGAGACAAAGGAAAAAAGGAGAAAGAAACAAATGAATAACTTTTTCTTAGAATAATTATTTCTACATACATAGGATAGCTCTTGGTTAGTTAGATGGCAGGGACGCCTGGGATTAAAGGAAGATCTCTGTCATTGACCTTGCTCCGACGTGTGGCACTAAAGGGAATAGACAAACAGACCCCAGGGCATTATGGGTGATCTCATCTATCCTTTAATTTTATTGTGGAGGAAGAGGAGGGGACCGGGCGCAGACTAATGGCTGTTTTAACCACCCTCAGGTGCTGAAATTAGTTTCCTTTAGTGTCGCTGGGATTTAGAGGAATTTCTAAAGCCCCTCTCACATATGCACAGCAACCCTGAACGTATCTAGACATGACCCGAAAGAGATGTGAGGAGATGTGTGTGATGTCCGGTCAGTTGGATCGGACATTAGACAGATTTTACAGAGTGACAAACACACAGAATGGAACAGTAATCATGCATACTGCACGACACACACACAAGCACATACACACATCTATACACTTGGAACACGCTCGTACATGCATGTGTGAGAAAAACAATGTGTTGTTTTCCATTGTGTGTCATCTGTGTCATCTGCTCATGCGGCGGAGAGACAGAAGAGCTGAGCGTTGGTGTGTTGTAAACGCTGCTGCTGGTTACGTGAGCAGTCTAGCAAACAATGTTATTTTGGTATCTCAGTCTTTGCTTGGAGGCACTTTTCTCTTGTATGGTGTGGTGTAACATTTAAATTCGAGATCCGGCTATGAGGATGAGGTTTATAATACTAACAATAATACATTTTCCACCAATTCCCTCTGGAAGTTTGAAATTCAACATTCACAAAAGGCAATAGTTATCATTCTTTATTATCATTGTTCTGGAATCCTTATGAATTGAACCTAACACAGGTAAAAGATGAAAGAAAAACATAGCATATAACAAAACAAAGCAATGATTATCATCCTTTATGATGAGTGTTCTGGAATCCTTATGAATTGAACATACCACAGGTAAAGTTGAAATAAAACCACTGCGTGAAACAGAACAAAGCAACGGTTGATAATATACTGGAAGACCCAGATGGCAGAGGCACAACACAACCCACCGCAGCGCTTCCACTGCGGTGTGGAAGGGCCTGCGGGGGCTGAGCTCTGATGACCTCTGCGATGGGTGCTGGGGTGGCAGGGCAGCAGACCAGGAGGCTGCGGTCACAGCCCAAAGGCCGGGGTGAGGGTCAGGGCACACAGACGGAAATAACCTCAAGAGGCTGCGAGCTGTGCGCCGCCGGCTCTAGGACCCATCCGACGAGATGGTCACGCAAGCTGCATGACAACACTGGGATGAGGGGGCGAAGGAATGAAGAGAGTTTGGGAGCGGGGGGGCGGGGTTGTGTGTGTTTGAAGACCAGTGAGCATGCTGTGTCTGATGCCCTGGCAGAGGCCGGTGCCAGCCTAATGTAGCGTGGGACACTCGTCATTGAGAGCCAGTGCTACTTCCTGGGGAGCTTCAGATGAATTAGTTAGCAGGGCCTGGATTGTCTGAAAGAGGATAAGTGAAGCTTTGTTCTTTTTTTTTCATCCTTCTTTATTTTCTTGTTTTCTCTACTAGGGTCTCTTGCTTTTGTCTCACCCCACCCCTCTTCCTTACTCTCACCTCCTTTCCTATTCTCTAAATAGTCTCCCTTTCCAGTCCCCTCTTCACACTCCTCCTCTCCTCCTCTCCCCCCCTCGCTGGTAATCTCCTCTCTCCTCTCCTCCTCTCCTCTCTTCGACCATCATCTCCTCTCCTATTTTCACCTCCCTTTACCGCCCATCTCCTCAACTCCTCCAACCTCCTCTCTTCCCCTCACAATCTCTGCTCCTCTCCTCCCCTCTCCTCCCCTCTCCTCCCCTCTCCTGTCATCTCCTCTCCTCTCCTCCCCTCTCCTCCCCTCTCCTCTCCCCTCCTCTCCTCTCCTCTCCTCTCCTCTCCTCCCCTCTCCTCCCCTCTCCTGTCATCTCCTCTCCTCTCCTCTCCTCTCCTCTCCTCTCCTCTCCTCCCCTCTCCTCCCCTCTCCTCTCCTCTCCTCTCCTCTCATGTCCTCCCTTCTTCTCGTCCTTATCAGTGTGGTAATCAGAGATCAAGGGTTGCTCGTCTTGGGCTTCTGGTTCTCCTCTTGGTTACTGCTTTTCTCACTCAGCCATGAAAGGCTACAGGGGCCGGATCATAATACTGGCTGGTGTGTCTACTCTACCAATCCACAGGCTTGCGTCTGGTATTGGAGCTGAAACTCATGTTAGTCATTGAGTGCCCTGTATTAACTTACAGGAATGTTGCTTTTCTACCTAAGAGGGCACACTAACACAATATCCTTTTCATGTAGGCTTGTTTTTGTCTGAAGGCCACTCGATTTGATGAATGCTTAGGGTGCGACGTGTAATGTGATAGTTTTAATAGTTTCTTGTGTTTAGCTCTTTTTAAAGCTTGCGTGCATGTATGAATGAAATATCACGTTTCTTGCAGGAAATTGTATGAGAGGGAGGGGGGGGGGGGTAAAAGCACTTTAAACTAAACAATAATTTTGAACGTGACCTATCCTACCATAAAAATTATTTACAAGACAGATGTTTGGGGTCTTGAAGCCTTGTTTTTTTGCCCTCCCGGCTGCACCTGGAGGGGGCTGCAGTTTGAGACTAACGTGCGTGTCTAATAACTTGTGTCCCGAGTTCCCCTGGAGCTGTTGGGGAAGCACCTGTCTGGAACAATACAGACTCACAACGCACTAGCTTCTGTCTGCTGTGAGGCAAATTGAGACTATAGCATGAACAACAGCTTTTATTACCTTTTCTACAAAATATTGATCTAGCTGGTAAATGAAGAGCCATCCATGTGCACTACTGGTCGGGTAAGGCGCCTGCGGTGTCGGCCTCATTAGAATAAAACAATCTCTTTATTGAGTAGGAGGGTGTTGACCGCTGCTTGTATACCTGCAGCTCAGGGTTTGGGAAGCCAGGTCCTTCAACGGCCCCTGTAGACCGCTGTAGGATGTCTCAGGAATGTGGGATTCGTCATTTCTGAGGCTAGGGGTCTCTAAATCAAAACAATAACGCAGTACGTAGTCGGATGACCTTGCGATGCAGCGTGGGAATATGAGAGTTTTTGTTTATAGGAAACACAATCTAATGCAGATGGCGTCAAGCTCTCGGACGGATGACATTTTTTATAAAATTACCTGCCAAAGTAATTAAATATGTAATATGTATTTTTTTACAGATTATACTTTAAAGAGAGACAACAGAAGACAAACAATTGTTTTGTTCTAGATAAAGGTCTGGATGTACCTGAAACTTTAAGGACTAAGGTTAACAGGGGCCCTGTGATGTGGCCATTCCCGACTTGAGGGTTTGAATTCTTGAACTTAACCTTGACATATTTTTTGTTATGGCAGGCAACTCAAATTAAATAATTATATATATAATTTATGAATTATTTTGGTATTGTAACTTAGCAAAGTTTTGGTTAAGACAGTTGTCCTCCTACGGATTTAGCTGGAAAAGCTATGTCATCCGGGTACTTTTATTAAACCGTTTTTTGTATACTGTATGTTAATATAATTTCAGTCACACTGCTCACTTATCTTGCCTGCAGTATGATCGTGGGGGGATTTGGATGCAGCCCCAGACTCTGGTCTTTTGAATGTTGTTCTCTACATGTGTTTTAGGTCCCATGTCTGTGAGCTCTCAGGTTGTGGTCAGCTTTTCTGTGTTTTTTTCTTAAATCTAGAATTTTTTGAATTTTTCTCTGTCTCATTTCAGAGTCACTATGTGTGCAAACTGACAAGCTATTGTCACACGGAGGCATTCTTGATGCTCGCTTAAGATTAAGGCACATGGATAACTCAACACGCACTCCCCTCGACAGCTTGTCTCACGATGTCATCGGTTCCCGTTCGGACGCCTGAACTGGATACACCTGTCAGGGTTAGCGTTCTTATTCTCCCTGTCCCTATTTTAGTTCAGATTGTGTTATTTTACCTCACCTGCTGTCTTGATTCTGCAGCTGCTTCTCACGTTGTTCCTCCTTCACTCCTTCGCTCAACTCCTGTCTGCCAACCCGCCTCATTATCTCCTCTGGAAGACCGAGGTGATTTACGAGTATACGGTCGTACCCCGCGTCACGGCCACATAGGGAGCGTTTATGGGGGCTTATAGTAGACTCAAGGTCTTTGATAGAAGGTATAAATCCAGTGGGAGGCCCTGGACCTCACGGCTGATGTTTGACCTCAGTTTATACCAGAGGCGCTGTCAGATCAGATGGGGGGGAAAGAGAGATCGGATCGATTAAGCCTACAGCCTTCAGGGAGTTCACTTGTTATTGACGAGCTAGGTTAATCCAGGGATAACCACTGCGTGTGTGTAGGGGCTTAACTGAGCAAGTGGATGCCATAGTGTGAGAGGACAAAATATCGAGTATGGAAGCTCAGTGAGACTTGAGAAGTTTTAAAAGTGCATCAAATGTCAGCATTTTTTTAAGTGCTTTAAAGCTTTCCAATCAATGTGAAGAAATGGAATGTCATTCTGTAATGCAATTAATCATGTGGTAATATTTGGGATTATTGTCATTATTTCATGAAGAACAGCCTTTCCCTATTGGTTTTAACTAACTTGGGCAAACCTAGTCTTAAACATGCCTTGTTCTACTTGGCACCCTGCATTGGTATAAACACTATTTGTAGGTGATAAGATAAGTGAAGACATTTCTTCCGCAACAATGCTGAGTAGTACGGTTAGGCCTTCACTGATTGGACAGAACACTTTCAGAACACTGAAGCAGCCATAGGGATTGGAATGCAGGCTTAACTCAGTGAGGCAATGGCTCTTGGCTGGAGCCACCGGTCTCCTGTCTGATCAACGAGCGAAGAGCAGGATCATATCAGATCTGTTTTCCAAGGAAACCTGGCCTTTAACCCCTGAAGAAGGCCAATGTCTATTCAGTGGTGGGGAGCTGAATGCTGTGTTTAGCTCCTGTTTTGTATGGGCTACGGGATCACACCCAGCACAAGCTGCTGTTTAAAAGGTTTCCTATAGGCCTGCTCAAACGTTTCTTTCAATTAATGAAACTATCCACAGATATGTGTAATGTTTAGTTTGGGATGTAAAGAGCGGAAAGTGGAAATCGTTTTAATGATCCTAATCATTAGGGATTTTCTTTCTCTATAAAAAGGCTTTTTAAAGGTTGAATAACATTTGGCAGTGAGCAACAGTAGCCTCTGTGTCTTCCCAGCCGTTCTGCTGTGGGCACTGCCCAAACGGAGGGGAAACGGGGGCCTGAGCGGTCTCATGTTTGCCTGGGAGAAGTTATTGTTATGTCTACTCTGTGGAGCTGTACCCTATAGTCTCCCTCCTGAGCTCCTTCACTCTCAGTTTCCCCATCCACCCCACTTTTTATACCATCATAGCGCTATTTCTATAAAGTTTGCTTGATGGAAATATCTTGAACACCCGCAGAAGAATACATCTTAGAATAGCCAGTCAGATGTATTGGAAGTCAATTAGCCGGAGCATCGATCGATTATCCTATGCTTGCATGTCCTAACATTCAGACAGCGAGACCGACTGATACACTGACTAGCATTGGAGCATTGTGTATGTCAGGTTTCATCGTATTCTACTGGTATAAGATGATATACTGTAGCAGCTGGTGGATGTTGGCCGACTGAAACGTTGTTTTAACATTTCCTGAGACACACTTTCAAGTTTCCGGAGGGTTTTAAAGCTGGTTGGTACAAAAGTTCTCATCCGTCTAAAAAATAAACATACATGGCTTACAACATACATTAATCACTGTGTGAAATCTACCTTGCCCTTTACTTAATAAAATCCTCCATAATAGGATTGAGATTAGATACAAATTGCTGAATACTACTAGCTAGCAAGGATAAGAAGCAGAAGGAAGCTTCGCAAGCATGGAAAGTGTTTATGCTTCCAAATCCATCTAAGCAAAAGGGATTTGGATGAAATCCAGGAGGATCATAGTGCAAATGTGATGGTTTCTTCCTCGGGATAGTTGTAGCACTAATATTATTCTTGTGTCAGTGCATTAAAAGATAACTTGGACAGAGATGCTGCGTGGTAATGCTACAGCGCTGTGTCTGGACTATCTCTCTCTCGCCCTAAAAGCTCACTGTCGACAAGCAAGAGTCAAGAACAGAAGCCAGTGTGAAGCATTTATATGTGTGTGTGGTTGTCTGCGTGCGTGTGTGTGTTTATGTGTGAAAGTGTGTTTCTTTTTATTTTAGTGCACTATGGCTACTTAAAACCCATTACATGTAATTCCTGACATTAACACACGGCAGTGATGGTGGGGTTCTCTGATTGGTTTAGGAGCTCAGCTGACTTTATCTTTGAGGACCACCTGGGGGTCGAACCAACAACCCTTCTGGCTGCACGCACACACCTCGCAAACACACAAAAAAGGATCAAAGTCACATCAAAAAAATCAAGAAAATCAAAAGCAATGTTTGAAGCTATTTTAAAACAACTAATGAATTTAGATTTCATTGTGCGTATCATCAGATGGTGTACATGATGCATTGTATATTTGATTGCAACACCCACCAAAGAAGAAAAAACGAATTTCCTCTCTCAATATCATACAACAAAAACTGAAATAATACAGTTATTCAATAATGCACACCTCCACTTTTTGGAATAGTTCATAAAACAGACATCAAATCAAATTCAGTGGAAAGCATCTCTCGCATAGAAAGGTACTTTATGTCTGAGCCCTGCGGGGTAAGTGAGCCATTTCTGCAGAAGCCGCTGCCCCTAGCCTAGCCTAGCTGCTGTTATCTGGGGCTAGGTGCGTATCCGAGTGAGGCTGTGAGTTTGTTGTTCCCTGCGGAGGTGAGGAGAGAAGGTACAGGAGCCTGAAGGTTAAAATATTAATAGAGGATGATAAATTCATGTGACTGGTGCCGGGGAACACTGCAGAGTGTGTAGCTTGTTCTGTCTTCTTTATCCTGTGTGTGTGTGTGTGTCTCTCTCTCTCTCTTTCTCTCTCTCTCTCTCTCTCTCTCTCTCTCTCTCTCTCTCTCTCTCTCTCTCGCTCACACAACTAAAGTTGCATCTCCAACTTAAATCAGAATGCATTCATATGCATGTTTTGAAATCTGGATCCACTCGCTGACGTGGTCAGCTATGCACACTTTGAAACGTGTTGCGCTTGAGCGACTTGCATGTATTCAAAACGTACGGTGGTTGTCCGTACTTTAAGACTCCTCACCGTAAAGTCTTCTGCTGTACGGAGCGATGCGGTGGTGGGGAGTATAGTCTCCCTGCCGCCCTGTGGTCGTAGCCTACTGGGTGTGTCCGTCCTGATGTGTACCAGAGTTTAGTGCATTGTTCCTGGTCATTTATTCATAGCGCTGAAGGTGGGGGGTGGGATGGGGGGTTTGGCCCTGTGATTCCATCTATTTTTCATTAAAGAAAGCATAAATCACCCACAGCAGTGGGTTTATGTTCATACGTTGATGAATACTGCATGGGGCGTCCTTTATGTACGGCTCATTGTGCCCTTGTTTACTGGTAACACTTTGTTCCTCGTCTGTCGCCAATACTGACGAACGGACACAATCCCAGGACCATCAAAGTCTCCCCTCGTTCCTTTAGCGAGGGGGCAGGTTTCCACGGGGGACAAAGGGCTCCGCTAATAGCCCAGAGAGGTAGAAGAAGGAAGATATGTCTGACCTGTTGGACTGGTCCCAGTAGCTCCCAGTCTGATGAAAGACAGACGCGGTTATCGCTCACTGGCTTCCATCATCGTTGGTCTTTGACAGTGTGCGTGTTTGTGTGTGTGTGTGTGTGTGTGTGTGTGTGTGTGTGTGCTTGTGTGTGTGTGTGTGTGCGTGGTGTGTGTGTGTGTGTGTGCTTGTGTGTGTGTGTGTGTGTGTGTGTGTGTGTGTGTGTGTGTGTGTGTGTGTGTGTGCGTGGTGTGTGTGTGTGTGTGTGTGTGTGTGTGTGTGTGTGTGTGTGCGTGGTGTTTGTGTGTGTGTGTGTGTGTGTTTGTGTGTGTGTGTGTGTGTGTGTGTGTGTGTGTGTGTGTGTGCGTGTGTTTGTTTGTATCAGTGTGTGGTTTGCGTCTGTGAACAACCAAAGTTCCAAGTATGTTCATATCATTTATTCAGGAAGGATCTTTAATTAAATTCCATTCTAACGATGAGGCTTTTGAAGAGTTATTTACAGCTGATACTTCCCCCTTTAGTGAATCGCTTTTTTCTTGTCAGGAATCATTTCCTCATCACCTCGCTCTCTACTTTGCATT
>NC_136942.1:1243987-1247134 GCF_949987615.1 Pollachius pollachius | reverse complement strand
AGGGGGACACTACTACTTGGAGAGGAAGTTGAGTGGTTGGCAGGTGGTGGTGGGGTGGTTCTTCTGTGTGTGTGTGTGTGGGGGGGGGGGGGTGGAGGGGCCGGTGTGGAGTAGAAACCTGGCAGTAGGAGCTTGAGAAGGGGACTGGATGGGTCTGGAGAGTGAGTGGAGAGAGGCCGGAGGGGGCACAATGGGCACAGATCTATCTCCCCCCCCAACGCCCCCCCGACTTCTGAACAAACAACAGCTACCATAACGCCGTGGACATCGGTCAGCTCTCTCTCCACACACACACCCTCTGCATGGACGAAAGACTAGATCACACACACACACAGACACACACACACACACACACACACACACACACACACACACACACACACACACACACAGGGCTGACTCTGTGCTTCGGATCCATGCAGGCTTCTTGAGACAGATGACTCTCTGATGTGTAAGCTGCACTTTTCGGTGTGCTGCTGAACCACGAAGATCAGCAGGGACGGAGGATGGTGTTTGTGTGACTTGTTCCAAGTTTAATTTAAAACATTTAATCACCACCTGTTATCCAAACGTGCGTGTTGAATCCAGGACACCACACGGAGCAGATGTCCCGATGTCCTAAATAAACCCCAAAAAGTTTCAAGAAAAATGTAGAGCAGGCATAGGTCGGAATGAAAATGGTCTCCCTGTTTAGAGGATTGGCTGCAGGAAAGGGCGAAGAATGAACAAGTTAGGATAGGATTTCTATTGATGTCCTCAATGGAGGAGGAGGAGGAGGACTGGAGCACTCTGGAGTAGGGAGCCCTGAATACCTCCAGCATGTCTGGGATCAGAACATTCACACCACCCCTCTCTCTGTCTCTCCGTCTCTCTGTCTCTGTTTCTCTCTCTGTCTCTCTCGCTGTCTCTCCGTCTCTCACTGTCTCTGTTTCTCTCTCTGTCTCTCTCTCTGTCTCTCCGTCTCTCTCTCTCTGTCTCTCGCTCTGTCTCTCCGTCTCTCTCTCTCTGTCTCTCCCTGTCTATCTGTCTCTCTGTCTCTGTTTCTCTCTCTGTCTCTCTCCCTGTCTATCTGTCTCTCACTGTCTCTTTCTCTCCGTCTCTCTCTCTCTCTGTCTCTCTCCCTGTCTATCTGTCTCTCTTGCTGTCTCTTTTTCTCCATCTCTCTCTCTCTCTCTGTATCTGTCTCTGTCTGTCTGTCTCTCTCTCTCTCTCTCTCTCTCTCTCTCTCTCTCTCTATGTCTCTCTCTCTCTTTTGATTAAATAGAGTAAAGATGATGATGAACGGAGCAGGTTTTTAAATTTTTATTTATCCCTGCGACACAATCCGCTTATGATACACTTATTAAACAAAAGTGTATGACACAAATTCACAGAGATGCACACAGTGAACTGTGTAAATCTAAATTCAGTGAGGATCTTCTGCTGTGAAAGAGGCGTTAAGGCCCCCCCCCCCCTTCTCAGTGAGGAACAGGCTGAGCGAGCCCTGCTCCAGGTGCATTGGTATGACAGCGGCTCAGCCCCCGACACAGGGGAAGGGTTATGGATAACAGAAGCGTGGGCTAACATCCTCAAGTGGGCCATTCAGCCCTAATTCATCTCCAACAATAGCTCTGTCTGGCCCCGGTCCAAGGCAGATTGGGTTACACAAGCTTTTTTCGCGAAAAAATAATGGAACGAAGAGTCAATGCTGCCCCTTCCCAGCTCACAAAAGGGGCCTGTCTGTTTGAGTTGCTAATCCAGTCGTTTTGGGAAGTCTATGGCGTGGCACTTGTTCCCTCTGAACCCTCTCTCCGCCGCCCCCTCCCCTCACCGGACCTGCCCCCGACGCCCATTTGGTGACCGGCATCACCATAACTGGGAGGCCTCTCTCCAGCCAGCGTAGGATTAGTTCTGCTCCCCTGCCACTGGCGCTGGCGGATGGCTCTTTATCCGCTCTGATAGGAGGGCCGCGCGCTGAGCGGCGTATACCGCTGGCCGCCGCGGCTGTCATTATCATTCACCGCAAGACGGGAGCCCCTCTCTCCCACAGAGGGCCGCCTCTTCAGACTGGGAGTGACATCACATTTGGGATGGTTTCAAGGAAGAAAACACCGGGCACGCCCCCTTCTGACTATGATGGATGTGTTCATAAATTGCCAATTAACCATCTTGTTTGGGCTCGTTAAGGGGTGGTGTCGCGCCGAAGAGGTGAGCTAAACTGGGCTGTTTCATGGTTCTCAATGGCGTCAGTACGACAATAAAGCACAGGATGAATGGTCCCGTCTTGGGATGCGAGAGAATGTGCGAACGCTGGGAAGGCTCATATGAATGCTGCCCTCTATCGCAGGCTGACAGACGACCTGCCAGTGTGTGTGTGTGTGTGTGTGTGTGTGTGTGTGTGTGTGTGTATGTGTGTGCCACTTAAAATCATTGGGCTGGACAGTGACATTGAGTCGCAGGGAGGCTGTCTCTCGCATGGCGTGATTCACCCTCAGTGTACGGGTGGTGGTGTGACTGCACATGAAGGTGTTATCTTTCACCCGTTCCTGTTCAGCTGCTGGTTAGTAGTCGGCTGCTCATCGAATCAGGAACACGCATGTAGACATTATGGGCCCTGTTTGACCGTTCTCGTGGGATGTAAAAAAAATAACTAAATGATTGAAAGAAACAATAAATACACTTATAACGTGCTACGTGATCAATCAAAAAATGTTTGGCTATAATAATATAATAATGCATATTGGCTCACAAATACTTTAGCATTTTGAGTTGAAATGGCAAAAGTGATTATAACTAAAATGAGAACGGAAAAGGGGATGGAGAAAATAAGGACAAGGACAATATGTTTTTTTATATATTTATTAAAAAAATATTATTTGATTGAATTAAAGAAGCTGGATTCTGAAAACTCTCCAAAGGGCAAACTAATGAATCCAATCACATAAAAGAGCTCAATCACATAAAAGAATGAATCCAATCATGCGACAGAACATTTGGTAATGGAGCTCATTTAGACCCATTGATTAAAATTGAAACCCAAGCGTGACTAACGTGTCGCCAAACTTAATGTCATCATTTTTTCAATTAGCCTTTTATTGCAGCAACCTTAAAAATCAGTAAATAATGAACTTCCCACAGTCCTTCATTTAAGTCTTTAACTATCTTCCC
>NC_136942.1:1191487-1238987 GCF_949987615.1 Pollachius pollachius | reverse complement strand
TTGATTCCAACCTTCCAATCCATCTGCCCCCTTCTCTCGTACTCTCTGTTGTTCTATCTCTCTCTCTCTCTCTCTCTCTCTCTCTCTCTCTCTCTCTGACACCCATTTGGCCTTGCCTCAGAAAGGCTCTGCAGAACCTGGGGCCCGCCACTCTGAGACAGAAAAACACATCACCACACAAGACACACACAAACAGTCACCTGCTGGAGTGGGAGAGGGACGAGCAAGGGGTTCTGAGAGAGAGAGAGAGCGAGAGAGAGAGAGAGAGAGAGAGTGGTTATCAGCACCAGCTGACTTGGAGAGGCACTTGAATAAAAATTAAATAATAAGAGAGAGAGGAAGACCCAGATTGAGAGAGAGAGAGGTCGATAAAGAGAGGGAATGGGAAAGTGAAAACAGATTGAGAGATTGAGATGTAGCGAAGGAGAGAGAGAGGGAGAGAGAGAGAGAGAGAGAGAGAGAGAGAGAGAGAGAGAGAGAAAGAGAGAGTGGCCGAGAGTCATTAGCCAGCAGCTGACACCTGGCAAAAGCCGCAAACATGACTGTGCACCTGTGTCCCCTGTGTCGAGGTGTCTGGGTGTGTTCACACATGAAAGTGAATGGATGTGGGACGGCAGTCTTTCGGGGGTGTCATGTTATCATAACTAAACATTTTGTATGCTTTATTATAGAACAATTAATCAGAAAAAATAATTATTAAAAAAAAAACGATTTTGTGGTGGGGGTGAAGGTATTGGTAATAACACCTTTGAGCAAACGCTCTGTTGCCATGGACACCAGCACCAGGAACAGGTTATGGGATGTGGGGTTGACTTGGCGTCGCTCCTTCTCTCCTTTCTGACAAAGAGTTGGATGCGGTTTGCATGCGTTGTCTCTGTGGCCCTTCAGATTCACAGCCCCGGCAGGACCATTACTATACGTATGCTATACCAGACAGTATTTCTATCTCTAGGAATAATATGTATTATCTGATATCGGTGACACACACACACACACACACACACACACACACACACACACACACACACACACACACACACACACACACATACACACACAACCTAAGTGATATCTTAATAGCTGCAGGTGAAAGGTGTGTGAAGTAAAAGGTTATTTTTAACTAAAGAAAAATGAACATGGCGGTATTTTATGGTGGGACACAGATTTGGAATCAATCTAAGAATGCTTGAGGTCATGTCCTCTGTGTCTTCTATCAAACTTTGAATGTAGAAAAGGTTTGGATAGCTTTGTTTACAACACGTCACATGCAATTGAGGCTTCTCTCTTCTTGATTCGAACAGAGATTCGTGTCAATTAATTGGGAATCTGTCTTTCTGATTTACGTCCTCAAGGAATTTGGCGCACTACATCACCGATAGCCCGACATATTCAAGCTGATGAGATATGTCTTTCTTTTTAGCTACGTTTTAAGAATGTTTTTTTGGCTTGTTGATGTTCTGTTCTGCAGCAGCGGCAGAAACAAAAGGTCTGTTTGTGATTTCTGAGAAGACGCTGAAGGAGGCTGCTGAGAGAGCCTGGGGCTGGATCACAGAGCAACGGTGTATATATAGGAGACGGTTCACACACACACACACACACATACACACACACACACACACACACACACACACACACAAGTACACACACATTAAAACACACACACATAGACACACACACACAAACACAAACAGACACAAGAACACACACACACACACACAAACACACACACACACACACACACACTCACACACACACACACACACACACTCTCACATTGACATTCACACTCACACACATATACACCTATTCTACCAATCAGAGCAAAACTAGAATCCTACTGGACACAATCGCTCTAGACCAATCGTATGCCTAATATTGTACATGTGTCCAAGGATGAGCACATTTAAGGAAGATTTCCAGAACGTCCAAAACACACAAAGTCCTGACACCCGTCCATTCTCTTCATTGCCATTTTCGTAAAATAAGACTTTTTAAGCTGTCTTCATATTAGTCACACAGGAATATAGAAGACACATGCCGGACTAAACAAATAACAGATGGATGGATACTTTATTGATCCCTGGGGGGATGTTCTTTGTTACAGCAGTTAATAATGAAGTACAAATATCACTAAAAACAATCATAAATCATTGAAACAATGTGCCATAAAAAGAGACATAAAGATCCACGTAATAAAAAGATAAAGAGACATTTTTCAATTATCTAAATTATCTTTTTGCTCTCTATATTATTAAAGAAGTTTATTTTTTATTGTATATTGCTTTATTTAATTTTAATGTTGTATTTATTGATCCATAGACTGTATATATAAATAATATTTAAAATATTAGATAGGTAACCTAAGTGCGGTCTTCTTGCTTTCTCTCCCTTTCTCTCTCTCCCTCTGTCTCTCTCTCTCTCTCTCTCTCTCTCTCTCTCTCTCTCTCTCTCAGGCTCTGACACAGTTCAGGGTAGAAGACTTTCTCTCCTCTGAATCATTTATAAGAGGTTTTGTTATTTACTCAACGAGAGAAAGCACAAACAGAGATAGAGGGAGCAGGGGAGAGGGTGAGAAAATGAAAGCAACAAACGTTGATGTTTCTCACCCTCCTTCCTCTCCAACTGCTCTCGTATGTGTGGGTGGCCAACGCAGAGGTCACCATGTGAACCAACACTGGGTGCCAAATCAGGTGTGTGTGTGTACTAAGTGTGCGTTTTTGTGAGTGTGTGTGTGTGTGTGTGTGTGTGTGTGTGTGTGTGTGTGTGTGTGTGTGTGCGTGCGTGCGTGCGTGTGTGTGTGTGTGTGGCGTATGTTTTACTTCTGTCCATGCTGGTTCAGGGGTTAGAACATTTTGTGAATTCTAATTTAAGCCTTTAAAATGCGTATGTGTGTTTGAGTGCCTGCTTGCGTGTGTGCTGTTGTTATGAGGCCCCCCCAATAGTTCAACATTGGAAATTTGTTTTCCATTGTGTGTGCAAATCTTCATACTAGGTCAAACTTGACACATGCAGAAGATTACACAGCGAAACACCCCATAATACACTGCACTGAATGGCTGTTGTGGTGAAGACAAACCCGCAGGTCTCTACTGTTGAATATCACCAGAACACAATGACGACATCATGTTTTCCCCCCAGTTTTCCACCAAAAGCCTCCGGCAGCCCTGTTTGGCTGCCCTAGTCAAGGTCAGAGTTTCCGGCAGCCAGAGTACTTTGTCTTTGGCTCCCAGTGAAACCATTATCTCGCCCAGTCCAAAATGTCTTGGCATTCACTCACCAACAGCCTCTCGACAGCTTAGATTGTCTTTTTCCCTTGGCTTTGTCATCTGTTCATAATCTGTTTGTGTTGTTGTTGAACTAGAGGAAGAACAGCCACTGCAGAGTACTGACACTGTTTATTTTCCAATTAGCAAAATGAAAAAGCCTTCAAGTGAACAGAAGTGGGGAGGCAATTAAGAGCCTAAAGAGAATGATGGACTAGAGGTAGCGTGACGGTCAGGCAGGGCTTTAGTCCTTATAGTCATGTCACATTCTGCCGTCTGTTACAGGTAAACCGAAGTATTCACGGCTAGAACACAGCTAGTGCAGCGCATGCATGTTCTGAACGGGTTCATCAGAACAACTTCATACATAACACAGCATTTCCTTGGGTCCTCAGCCATACACCCGCCAAGTGTGAAGTCAATCAGATGAACAGTTGTTTAGAAAATCGATGGACATGCAAACATACAATCAATACATAAATGCGCACATACAGAGACTCCTTTCGTTCTAATAAGGTATCATATTAGCAATTCAACAAGTCTGCCTGTGAAAAAGACGCAAAGTAAAATGTGTCTTATGTGTTATATGTTGTTCACTTTTTGTTTCATTGTATTATATTGATTGCTGCTGCAGTGTTTAGAGATTGTTATTTAACCAGTTTGAATAACGGTTCAATACAAAATAGATACATATAAATAATGAGCAACTATTTCCCTCGAAGATCTTACATAGCAATATTTATTTTATTCTTTTTTTGTATCCAACAAACCAGCCCTGGATATTGTAGTGCTCTGTTTTTGCAGTGATTCATATGGTCATGACAGCTGGCGGCGGTCTGCATGTCCTAAAATGCATTATTACATTATTATTTCCTTTGCAGAAATGCTCCAGTCTAACAACCTGGTGACATTCGATGGCCTGGCCAACAGTTCGGCTTACCACACATTCCTGCTGGATGAGGAGAAAGGCAGGCTTGTGGTCGGGGCCAAAGACCACATCTTCTCCTTCAACCTCCTCAACATCAGCAAGGACTACTCTCAAGTAAGAGCTCCAAACTCTTTCCATCTACAGACCGAGAGAGACCAGAGGCCGAAGGTTTAACTTGGTCCATTCAGCTCGCTGCCTGCCGACATAAATTTCATCCTAATGCTGCAACTCAACAAGGCAAATCTGCAGCTTCCAAAACATCCATCCACTCATGATACAGCCACTTACCACATCCATGCATCAGTCCATTCGCCCATCCACCCATGATACAACCACTTACATAGCCACTTGTTCATCCATCCATCCATCCTTCAGTCCATCCATTCACCAACTCATGATACACCCACTTACATAACCATGCATTCATCAATCTGTCCATCCAGTCACCCATCCCTCTATCCAACCAGCCATTTGAGCCACTGAACTGTCTGTGTCTTCCTCCACAAGTGTCTAAATCTTCATTCGGATTGCCACTCAAAGGTCTCGGTAAACAGGGACCTTGTTTCTTATAGAAAAGTGCCGCATTCATATTTCAGAGCAGAGCTGTCGCACCAGATCACTCGCTCCACCGGGCAGGGCAGTCGCTCTCTACACCTGAATGAATAATGGAATAAACGGAAACAAGATGGAGAACAAATGGCGTTGTGGCCACGTCCCCCAAACACTGCTGTACGCACATGGAACAAACCACTCTCTCCCCTTCAGCGCGCTCACGGCCCGGCCATACCAGACGCATGGTCTCGCCTTGGCCATCCCATTCACTTTGAATAGGATGTGTTATCGTGTGGGGCAAAGGATTATGTAGAGGTGGAACAAAAGTTCTAAAAGTTCACGTGGTCTCATGTCCCCTGTGCTTGCTCTACAGATCGCCTGGCCCCCGTCCACCACCAGGAGGGATGAATGCAAATGGGCAGGGAAGGACCTCTCGGTAAGAGCCGCAGCCATATGACCCTATACCGCTTCTCTTGCATGAATGTGTCCTCTCTTCTTTGTTCTTCACACACACATCCTTTTCTTTTCTTATGGTTGTATTGGAAGTTATGGATCAATACAAAACGGTATTTGAAAAAGAGACTTTATGTGTGTCTGTTATCAATGGTATCTATAGTACGTTGATCCACGTATCGTTTTCAACTTGGCTGCAAAGCCGCCAGCGTTGGAATAGTCATTTAATCTGTCACATCTGTCTCGCTGATCACACATCTGACCCTAATCCTCAGAACAAACATCAAGGTCATTGTTTGACCTGAATAACTCAAGCCAGTGGAATTTACTGTACTCACAGATGGGGCTTCTGAAAATGTAAACTTTCTCTTTCTGTTTCAATGGGACCATGGTTCAATCGTAGACCACTCCTTAGATAAAGGTCAAAGTGCTGAAACCGTCAACGGAGCGGAAGGATTTTTGGATGAGCCTTTGGGGAAACTAACTTGAAACTGTACTTCAATAGGGACACAGCTTGTTTGATGACGCCAGTGCTGGGTGAGAGCTTCCTCTTTGGGAATGTGACATCGTTGTAACATTTAAGATCGACCTGCTGGGTGAGATGTCTCATCCATACTCGAGCGTCCCCGGATGACTTAAACACTCGAATGACAAGGAAGATAAGCGGAAGCTTGTTCAGCATAGCATCGCCTCGCCCACAAGCGCTCGCTGCTCCTGAAGAACGCAGCTCTGAGATCTCCGTCCCTGCCTGCCTCCCTGAGGCCTGAGGCATGACCCGCTGGTTCACAAGGAAACACAGCAACAACAGCCCCTGTTTCCACATCAACTCACAGCAACCCTGGTGCTTTTGGCGAGCACTCCCCTTTCTGCCCTTCTGCGGGGACTGATTTGAAGAGCATCGGAGCCCTTTTGTCCGTGTGTGTTTTTCTGTAAACATTCTGCTACGGATGAATGGGCCGCCCGTGAAGGGTGGTCTTTGTGCGAAGCGGGCTCGGTAAGCTGGAGAGCGAGCGAGAGTTCAGAGAGAGAGAGAGAGAGCGCGGCCGATAGAGGGAATCAAAGTCGGCGGATGTTCTGTGGGCTGAATTCAAAGGAAACATTTCAGAGGCTGAATGGGAAAAGAGGGCAAGGGGTTAGGGGTTATGAAAGATGTTCAGGTCGAATTCATTTGACTTGGAGTACAATCAGTACCCTGCATCTCACAAACGTTTGCACAAACACAACAAATAGCTTTCGGAAAAACTTTTCCTTTTCCTACTTTCTTTTTGAACTTTGAACAGTTTCAATGCGATGAAACACTTTTGGATCGTAACTAACCAGGAGCATTTTATTGAGAGAACTGTATTGATAGGCCTTTTTATTACCATCCCAGTTCGACTTTCTTAAAGGCAGGATTATATCAAGGAAACTAGCATCGTTAAAGCATAAATAAAAACTCAGTTTTTGCTCCTTCCTTGGCTGAAGAACAGACCACACATTATCCATCGGTTGCAATTATTTCATCGCCTGCTACTCGTACAAACGCACCCATTTAGGCTGCAACATCTGCAGAAACGAACCTGTTGACATCACCAAAAGACCTACACACCCAAGTCTGCCATCGACCCTGTCAAACAAGACAAGCAGAGTTTGGCCTCGTCTGTCTCTCCTCCTTCTATTTATTTTTGCCCTGCGTGATGACACATCAGTATTCATTTGAGGTCACTTCTCAGGCACGTGCTGACATAGCAAGAGGAAAACTGGTCACTGGGCACCGAAGCTTTACATACCACAGAGCACAGAATACATACTGATGGAGTCGTGCTCACACACACTCACACACAGCAAAATGTATACATATATTACCGTAACATGAAGAGCGTTGAGACGTATATAACTTTGTCCTGTGAAATGTCAGTTGAATTCATGTATACTTATGGAGTATATGTGAGTATTTTATTTTACTCCATATTCTGGATTTATTTGGACAATTTTATAAAGCTACTCTTTACTGTGTCTCACTCTTTAACTTCAATCTGTGTTTTGTGAGACACTTTATGGCCTCCGTCTGAAAAAGGTCACAGGTTTTTGCAAAAAAGAAGAGAGACAAACATTGAGTCAGCCGATGACTGTGTTCTCCCTGCCAGATGAAAACAGATTACATGTTCAACTATTACTCAGCACAATCCCACTGTGTAATCCAGAGGTCCGTTCAGAACGGCGGTAGATTACATGCGGCTGAGCTCTTTGTTGTGGTCCCGTGGCCCTGCTCCTGTGGCTCTCAGATGGATCTCCACATGTGTCCAGAGAGACGATTAACAGCGGAGAGATGCGCCTTTTGCCCTCTGCCCTCCCATCCAAATGAACTCCGAACCGCTCTGCTTGGGACAGCGACATGGCAGAAGACACAACACTTTTAATGGGTGGTTGTTGTTCATATCTACCAATCCATCCGTCCTTCTGCCATCTATGTACTAAATTAAATAAACTTCAAAAGAGCTATATTGGCTATGAAATAAACGTCAATGGTGAAAAGTAGTATAAAAATCAAACAAAGGAAGAGTTATTAACAATGTCGAGTCTATATAAAAATATCGTTATCAAAGAACAATACAAAAGAATATGTAACATAATAAGTACGAAGAAAGTAGAATATGAAATATACAGGGGTATAAAACCAAAATTAAACACAAAACGTTACACGGATGATGTTTAATTGTGATGCAATTTTGAATCCAGTATTGTAATCGCAATACATTCTCTCACCCACTCTCTCCCTCTCTCTCTCTCTCTCCTTCTCTCTCTGTCTCTGTCTGTCTCTCTCTCTGTCTCTGTCTGTCTGTCTCTCTCTCTCTCCCTCTCTCTCTCACTCTCTCTCTCTCTCTCCCTCTCTCTCTCTCTCCCTCTCTCTCTCTCTCTCTCCCGCTCTCTCCCTCTCCCCCTCTCTCTCTCTCCCTCTCACCCCCCTCTCTCTCTCTCTCCCTCCCCTCTCTCTCTCCCTCTCTCTCTCTCCCTCTCCCCCCTCTCTCTCGCTCTCTCTATCCCTCCCCTCTCTCTCTCTCCCTCTCTCTCTCTCTCCCTCTCCCCCCCCCCCTCTCTCTCTCTCCCTCCCCTCTCTCTCTCTCTCCCTCTCTCTCTCTCTCCCCCCCCCCCCCCTCTCTCTGTGTAACAGAGGGAGTGCGGTAACTTTGTGAAGGTGCTCCAGCCTCTGAACCAGACCCACCTGTACGTGTGCGGGACGGGGGCCTTCCATCCCGTCTGTGGGTTCCTGGAGGTGGGACGGAGGCCAGAGGTACACGCGTCTTACCAACCCTTACGTCTCATGGTGGTTTGATGGCACGACTGCTCCAGGTTCTCAGATTGTTGTTGTTGTTCCACGAACCAAAGGTTTATTTATAATACCCTCGATTTGAAGGGCTTTCATTGTGACTTGATTCACTCACTTGAATGTCATTGTGTGTTCTATTCATTGTATTATGTGTGTGTGTGTGTGTGTCTGTTGTTTTTGTGTGTGTGTGTGCGTGCGTGTGCGTGTGTGTGTATGTGTGTGTGTGAGCGGTCACAGGAAATTGCTTCCCTCTCCTCCATATGTCACTGCGTTGCATTTTCTAAATCTGTTTCCCAGTCATTAGACATGTCTTCACAGACAGTTAGAGGCGGGTAAAAAAAAACAGTTTCAGAAGAGCCATCTTCCAATTAGACTCTCACCATGAAGTCTGATGCACCTCACGGTTCAGGCTAGCGCTGAGGCACAGCGTGGAACCGCGGAAAATGACTGTATACCTCTATATAATCTGTTATTTTAGCTCTAGGCTGATTGCATTTGACTGTGTTTCCAGGAGAACCTGTTCAGGCTGGGGCCCTTCATAGAGAACGGCAGAGGGAAGAGTCCCTATGACCCAAAGCTCTTCACAGCTTCTATGCTGATTGGTAAGGCCCCACGCACACATGCACACACACACACACACACATGCACACACTCACACACTCACACGCACGCACGCACTCACGCATGCACACACACACACACACACACACACACACACACACACACACACACACACACACACACATTGACACGCACTCACACAAAGATCTACACTTTCACACACACACACATACACACACACACACACATACACACACACACTACGCACGCACACAGTGTATCCTGCTCACTACTACTAACATACACTCTCTTTAGGTTTTCTTTCGGGAGGTAAGGTGCAGCCACCTTGGTCACTCTCACTAACACCACGCTCAGCATCGACCCACATGATGGGAACGGTGAAATGAATTACAGGCCTGATTTACTTGGTTCGCTCGTTATCACGTCGCCTGCCCTTTTCTTTTTACATACACGCAAAACAAGAACCCCCTTATTTGCAAGGGCGGTAAAACTTTATTTAAATCCGGGAGCGGCTTTCCCCCGGGCTGGGTGTGTATGAGCCTTAAGCGTGTCAGTCCTGCCTCAGCGTTTAGAGCTCAGAAGCACGCTTTTTGTTTTCGGTCCAGGTGCGCCCTACCAGTCCCTCCTCTCCGGTCGGGTCCCTTTGTGTTGGCGTCTCCGTAACAGATGGCCATCTCTCGGTCCATCACCCCTAATCACACACAGCCCCGCCGCTCACACACATGTTCCCTTCTCCTCCACATTATTATGCACTCCCCCAGTCTCACACCTCTGCAACCCCTCCTCACCCCCACCCTCCTCCCTGTCTACGTGAGGGCGGTCGGCGTTGCCTTGGCAACGTCCATCTCACTATACGCCCTAATATCCGTTCTCGTCGTGGTCCCTTGTCCGTGCCAGCTGGCGTCGACCTGGACCGCAAAGCCCCCCCGAGGCAAAAAAAAAACAACTCGATAAATCTTCACACCTGCATCTGGTGCACGTGGCCGGGCCTCAGGTCCTGAGCGGTTGCTAGGCTAACGCTGTCCGCTCGTCTCATTGGTCGGTTCAGACGGTGAGCTGTACTCCGGCACGTCGGCTGACTTCATGGGGCGGGACTTTGCCATCTTCCGGACTCTCGGCAAGCACCACCCAATCAGGACGGAGCAGCATGATTCTCGTTGGCTGAATGGTAAGGAAGGCACCTGTCCGTCAAAGTCTGCCAGCATTGCCTTCCCTCTTTGGAGAATCTCAGACAAAATGTTATAATTATTGTTGCTGTTGAGTGTGTGTGTGTGTTTATGTGTATGTGTGTGAGTGTGTTTTTGTGTGTGTGTATTTATGTGTATTTATGTGTGTGTGTGTGTGTGTCTCTGTGTGTGTGTCTGTTTATGTGTGTGTGTGTGTGTGTCTGTGTGTGTATTTATGTGTGCATGTGTCTGTGTGTGTGTGTCTTTTTGGGTGTCTGTGTGTGTGTGTGTGTGTTTGTGTGTGTGTTTGTGTGTGTGTGTCTTTTTGGGCGTCTGTGTGTGTGTTTGTGTGTGTGTGTGTTTGTGTGTGTGTGTGTCTTTTTGGTTGTCTGTGTGTGTGTGTGTGTGTTTGTGTATTTTTGGGTGTCTTTTTGTGTGTTTCTGTGTGTGTGTGTGTGTGTGTGTGTCTTTTTGGATGTCTTTGTTTGTGTGTGTGTGTGTGTGTGTGTGTGTCTTTTTGGGTGTCTTTGTGTGTGTGTGTGTGTGTGTGTGTGTGTGTGTGTCTTTTTGGGTGTCTTTGTGTGTGTGTGTGTGTGTGTGTGTGTGTATTCATGTTTCTTCATGTGTGTGTGTGCTCCAGAGCCCAGGTTCGTGAGCGTTCACCTGATCCCTGAGAGTGACAACCCCGAAGACGACAAGATCTACCTGTTCTTCAGGGAGAGCGCTATAGACGGAGAGCATGCTGGGAAGGCCACACACGCGCGCATCGGACAGCTCTGCAAAGTACGTGCACACACACACACACACACACACACACACACACACACACACACACACACACACACACACACACTCCCTCGCCATACTCTCGCCTCTTTCTTTCTCTATCTCTCTCAGTCAATTTCTCTCTCTCTCTCTCTTTCTGTCTCTCTCTCAATGTCTCGCACAGACACACACAAGAAATTGTGTGTGTGTGTTTGTGTGTACGTACCATGTGCATGCGTAAATATCAACGCATGAGATTCCAGTTTTTTTTATCTTGAAACCACTTGAGGTCTCTGAGAGGCTCCAACAATGGCCGCTTTCAGAAGCTGTTATCTTACGCTATTTTTAGCCCCGGAGAAGCTTTGTTTGTGTTGAGTGCGGTGGCCCCCCGAAGACAGAGAGGCGGTCCAAGTGTTTAAATGTCAGCGGAACCTGAGAGGCAGGGAGGAGTGTCCCTGGCAGCGCTGACATCCTCCAGCCTAGCGCTGGCTCTGATCAGCGTCCCCCCCGGCTCCAACCAGTCTCTGGGGGGGAATGCTCACCCCCAACTGCTGGCTCTGGATCAGCTTTCACTCCACACAAACCATTAGTCATTAATTAAGGAGTGAAACACTTAGACTGACCGGGGATCTGCGGAGGGAAGTCTAGGCGTTCGCGGTTCCTTTACACCCCAGCCCTGAGGCCTGCGCCCTGATCAACCAGCGCAACAACGAACGAGGATGATGGAGCGAATGTATAAATGCATTAGATGCACTCATCTTTGTCTTATTCACATTCAATGATAGGGTTAGATTGAGGGTTAAATTAAACAGATAACTGTGGGTGATTGTGAGGGAATGGGCTCTGCTGTTCGGTTAACCAGCCGGAGACAGACGATTTCAGCACTCTGCATATTCAGCGACATAATTGGCTGTCGTGAATCGACACAGAACTTGACGTTTGTTGATCCTAGTGTTTCCGTCAGCATTCTGTCAGCGACTCCACGGGGTCCTGTTTGCTTGTGTGCACACTGAAAAGCAAACACAGCAAGTGGCCCGGACGCACACGCACACGCCTCCGGGCATGAGCTGCCGGCTCTAATTGTAGGTAGACAGTCGTCTGTCATCGCTCCTGTCAGATGTTCCCATCGCCGGTGACGGATCAAAACAAGTCCGAGGCGAGGTCTCGATGTGAATGATGGCTTTGTTTACTGGAATTCATCACTTACATGCCACGTTCTAGTTTTGGTTTCCAAAGGCTTGGCGAGAGTCACAAGTTTGATTTTATTTTTGTAACATATAATAACAACCATCTAATCTGATTTAAAAGTTTAATTTACACGCTTTGTGTGTGTGTGTTTGTGTGTGTGTGTCTGTATGTGTGTGTGTGTCTGTCTGTGTGTGTCTGTGTGTGCCTGTGTGTGTGTGTGTGTCTGTATGTGTGTGTGTCTGTGTGTGTCTGCGTGTGTGTGTGTGCGTGTGTGTGTGTGTGTCTGTGTGTGTGTGCGTGCGTGCGTGTGTGTGTGTGTGTCTGTATGTGTGTGTGTCTGTGTGTGTCTGCATGTGCGTGTGTGTGCGTGTGTGTGTGTGTGTGTGTGTGTGTGTGTGTGTGTGCGTGTGTGTGTGCGTGTGTGTGTGTGTGTGTGTGTGTGTGTGTGTGCATATCTCTTCTCCAGAATGACCTGGGGGGTCACAGGAGCCTGGTGAACAAGTGGACCACCTTCCTGAAGGCTCGGCTGGTCTGCTCCGTGCCAGGACCCAACGGGATAGACACACACTTTGACGAGCTGCGTGAGTCCCCCACCTGCCTTACCCCGCCCTGCGCCCCGTTAGAGACGTCCGCCAAACTGAAGTCAAATAGAACTTGCATCCAAAACATATGCAGGATGATCACAAATGTAGAGAAAGCTACAACTGAAAAAAGTGTGTACTCATTATTGCTGAAATGACGCGTTCCTCGATGTTGGTAAGATAACAATGTGCCACGTGTATGGAGACGTGCAGAAATGTATGGTGCAATGTGTGCAATGTGTCATGTGATGAAACTTTGTCTTCCGTTGGTTTTCAGAGGACGTTTTTCTAATGAGCACCAAGGACCCCAAGAACCCCATCGTCTACACAGTGTTCACCACCTCCAGGTACGGCCAGAGTCGCTTTACCTTCATGCCATAACCGTCGGTTAGTCTTTCCCCGATTGAGCTCACACGATGGGGATTGAGCCATTTGATGAAAGCCCTTGCATTTGCAATATTATGAACGTTGCAAACTGGGTGTCGGGGGACATTCCCGGGGGAAATCAGAAGCGACGCACAGTAAGTGACATGTTTGAAATCACCCAGTAGCGGTTGTTCCGCCTGAGAGCAGCCACTGCTGGCCGATAGAGCTCACTTCCTCCCTAGTAGGTGAGGTCCAAAAACACATCAGCAATTGCTGCTCATCCCCAATGGTGGTCGAAAAAAATCCAAAGAAAATGAGACGGAAATCGTTAAGATTTCCACTTTAATTTGGACAGCATTCAGCTAAGTGAAGACACGCTATGCCGTCGATAAAGAGGATAATGTTAACTGTCGATAATGTTAAAAAAAAAAAGTGCATCAACATTTGTATAGAGAAGTGTTTCTGAATCGTTTTGTATTTATTTCCAAGTATACTACCCTGCTCTACGTTGTGCTGTGACACACACATTTCCCGTCTGGGCTGAAGGAAGCCCTATCTCATCTTGTGTTGTTACTTTAATGTCCGCACCGTCTGGTCTAGTTGGTACCGTGCCATTGAGCCCTCTCCATTATCTCCCCCACAGCAACATCTTCAAAGGCTCGGCGGTCTGTCTGTACAGCATGGTGGACATCAGGAGGGTGTTCCTGGGCCCCTACGCCCACCGCGACGGTCCCAACTATCAGTGGGTGCCGTTCCAGGGCCGGGTGCCCTACCCGCGACCAGGCACGGTGAGATGACTACCCCCCCCTCCCCCCGTGTGGTCTCCATGGGTGTAGACCCGGGCCGTCCGTGGCCTACTGGTTAAGGAGGGTGGCCGGTTCGAATCCCGACCGGAAGGCAAAAATGTGGACGGGGGGAGTAGTAGTGCAGCACCCTCCATCGTGAGGCACCCATGAGCAAGGCACCTGAAACCCCCCGGCGCTGCACTGCGGCTGCCCACAGCTCCGGGTGTGCCGGTGTGCCCCCATGTGTGTGCCCCCGTGTGTGTGGACCTCTGACCGGGGCACTCCTCTGAGTGTGTGTGTGTGTGTGTGTTCACCGGCTCCCGGACGGGTCAAAAGCAGAGAAAGAATTTCCCCCAAAAAGGGACAATGAAGGATTACTTAAAATAAGATCTAGAAAGAGGGAAAATAACAGGACAACGGACTTTATCGCACATCCGTCCGTCGTCACATTCATCAACACATTTCCTTCTTTTTTTTTTCTATAAATGTGTTGGACATCAAAATGACATGGCACCCTCAGCTTCCTGCTCCGCTTCCTGCCTATGTTTTTTATTTATCACAACACAAGTCTGGGCGTGCAGGCAACACATTCCAAGTGATAATGACAGTCTGGTCAAGCTTGAGAGTATTCCAGTCTGCACCCAGTCATCCCTCTATCAAAACCAGAACCATCTGTTTCGCCCTCGCCTCATATCGGGTCATCTAACCGAAGCTCTGCATGATGATTAACCGGGTTCATTGATTTATCATCAACATGTATTAATATTTTTTAGAACTTACTTGTTCCAAAAATCCCATATGTGATTGTCATGACGATGACATCTTCGCAATTTCTCAAGGAACTGAGTGTGTCTAGGACATTAGTGTTGGAGCTTCACTCCATCCATCACTTTTACCGTACCCCACCCCAAACTCCATCCCACAGGAGCGTGTTTACATGCTTAACTTAAACATTATAAATAATAGACCCCCTTTCACACAGGCGAACTCGCAGGACAAACTCACAGTAATGACAGTTCAGCCCTCTTTCATGCACCAGGACACGGGTAGTAGTCTGACCTAGTGGAGATAACACACATGGGCCACGGATATATCACATGTGCCCTGATGCATACAAGGAGAAGACGTCCCCACAGTGGTCAGGATAACAACACAGTACACACCAATGAAGATAAACAGGGATTCTTGAATACAAACTTCCATGCCTTAAACATCGAGGAGAATACCCTAACTGTCCCCCCCCCCCAGTGCCCCAGCAAGACGTTTGGCGGCTTCGACACCACCAAGGACCTCCCCGACGACGTGGTCACCTTCGCCAGGAACCACCCGGCCATGTTCCACCCAGTCTACCCCATCAACAACAAGCCCATCATGGTGAAGACGGACGTGGACTACCAGTTCACCCAGATCGTGGTGGACAAGGTGGAGGCGGAGGACGGCCAGTATGACGTCATGTTTATTGGCACTGGTATGCAAATGAATTGATTATGCATTCATACGTTCATAGATAAACGGCTGCTTAATCTGTGTGGTGTGACACTCCAGCAATCAAATGCGTTTGAATCATTGATCACATCCCCGTACCGCAATATCCGTGGGGATGTGATCAAAACATTATGACCAAAGTATTGATCACAACCTCAATATGGTATAGTATATTTTATTTTGCCTAACCCTATTTTATATATTGTACATTTGTCAGGGACAATGTACAACAAGGCGTCAGTCTCAATGAGATGAGACCCATTGTGCCACATTATCGCGTCTTGCTCATTGCATTTCCATCCGCAACCTTGACCAGCTACGCATAACGATACAGTCAGCGTTCGGTCCAACCACGTGTCGTGTGCTGGTGTTCCTCCTGCAGACATTGGAACAGTGATGAAGGTGGTGTCCGTCCCCAGAGGGTCCTGGCATGACTTGGAGGAGGTCCTACTGGAGGAGATGACTGTGTTCAGGGTAGGGACCCCTCTCTGCCCCCCGCTGCAGTCAGCCATCCAAACCTCTGTGCCGGTGCGGCTGAATGCTGGGCTGTAATCACTTGTTCCTCCTCTTTCGTCGTTCTTTGTCTCCAGGAACCCACGGCCATAACAGCAATGGAACTTTCGACAAAGCAGGTAATGACGCCGTCGAATGTGAGATGAACGATAAAGAATATAAGCCAGAGAAAGGATGAGAAATAAAGGAGTTGCTGAACGGGGGATAGGATGATCAAGAGGTGAAGAGGGGACAATCACATCTATTACCACCACTAGTACCACTACTATCACTACTACCACTAGTACCACTACTACCGCTAGTATCACTACTATCACTACTACCACTAGTACCACTACTATCACTACTACCGCTAGTACCACTGCTATCACTACTATCGCTTCTACCACTACTAACACTACTACCACTAGTACCACTACTACCGCTAGTACCACTACTATCACTACTACCACTAGTACCACTACTACCACTATCACTACTACCTCTACTATCGCTGCTACAACTACTACAACTTCTACCACTAATACCACTGCTACTGACAGGGATCATTATCATAAGTCCACAATACAACTATAACACAGTCAATAAATATCAAATTAACGTAATTAAAAAAACACCGGGTACAAAAACAGTATGTAGCATACAGTGATTGTCTTCCTCGTTGCTAGTCGCTCATCCAGTAGCGACACACCTTTAGCCCCCGGCCTTGACAAACAGAACAAAGGGACATTTGTAGGCTGAGTTTACGAAGCGCAGGATTGACTCAACCACCTCGAGAGTCGCTGCGTCAGCCCAACCGCTAGTAGCAACTACACAGGTGCAGAGGTACAGGTGAGGTCACCGCAGTCTGCTAACGGAGACGTAGCCGCGTGCCAGAGGGCGACGCACATTCCTGCCTCTGCTAGCATGATTTACAACCAACCCGCCGCCCCTGTGCTCCTTCCTTAAGAGCGGTTCAACTGTCACAAAACCGCATCGTACGCCGTCCGCCAAAGTCTACACAAAGTAACCATTCCTGAAAAACGATTTGGATGAAATGCAAGAAGGCGTGACTTTGCGTCGTGCCCCCCCCCCCCCCTCTGGTTCCCACAGCAACAGCTGTACCTGGGTTCGTCCATCGGGGTGTCCCAGATGCCCCTGCACCGCTGCGAGGTGTACGGGAAGGCGTGCGCCGAGTGCTGCCTGGCCCGGGACCCCTACTGCGCCTGGGACGGCACCGAGTGCTCCCGCTACTTCCCCATGGCCAAGAGGTACTACCCCCCGTCCCGTCACCTGCCCCATCCCCCTGTCCCCCGTCCCGTCCCCCCCCCCCGTCTGTGGTTGACACGCAGCCCCTCTGTTTCCCAGTACACCTCAGAGCCAATAGGGATGGATGGATTGTCTGGACTCCAGAAACACGCACACACACCACAAGCCCCGCGACGTTGCCGTGGCAAACGGGCAGCACATGCTCGGGCAAAGGCCTTCGCATATCTGTCACATGTTGAATCCGTTCTTGTGAGAAACATTGGGTCCGATGAGGGGGGGAAAAGCGGGGGCTTTAGGTATATCCATAGATTAAGGACACATGCGGGATATGGTTGAGTTTCAGAGGAGGTGGTGAGGGTGGGGGTTGGCCATAAATAGAGCAGCCATTGTGCCCGCCGCCAGAACCCCCTTCAGGTGGAGGAGTCAGGTTCCTGCTGCATGTGTTTACAGTCAGGGGGACCCATGTCAGCCGCTGTCTGGGGGAACCGGGGGGGGAGGTAAACGGTGGAGGTGCCCAGAGTCTGCTACTGGTGTGTGTGTGTGTGTGTGTGTGTGTGTGTGTGTGTGTGTGTGTGTGTGTGTGTGTGTGTGTGTTCCATGGGGTTCCACTTCCATCGGGATCACGTTTCGTCTGGTACCTGAACCTAGTTGGACACCGCTTGTTCTCTAGTTGGATTCTACTTTGAATATACTTGGACTCTAGTTATTATGCTAGCTGTACTCTAGATGGACTCTTTAGTTGGACTCCAGCTGTGCTCTAGTTCAGTGGTTTTCAAACTGTGAGGCGCGCCTCCCCTGGGGGGCTCCAGAGTTCTTCCGGGGGGGCGCGACGTGAGAAAAAAATATACCAGAAAAAGTAACGCAAAAAAAACGCAAAGACGAAGAAGCGCTGTGTTCGAAATCGTTCCCTATCCACTCACTCACTATTCCCTATATAGTGTTTATGATATAGTGCATTATATAGGGAACGAACGAACGAGAATTCGGACACTACGCTGAACATTTCTAAACGTCATTTGCGTCAGTAAATGCGACGGGTGTTTGTGTGACGCACACAGATGCGCCCTCATCATGTAAACAAACCGGGCACCCACGAGGAAAGCTGGAGGTTGTATTGATGTTAAATGTTACATTTCCTTGATCAAGGTTTTTTTTAATTAATTTTGAATGTTACATTTTCTCTGTTAAATCCCAAATAAATTGTTGACATTTCTATTCGTTTTCACGGTTATTCAGCTTCTTCTTCTCGCTCGGAAAAACACGACCGCATTGCATTGTGGTATACGGGAGTAACATGTAGGGAACATCGTATGTTCACTCAAATTTTGGGTATTTTAAGTCCACTGTATAGGTCATGAAATTTACCACTGAGAATTCGAACACCACTACAAAATGGTGAGCACCCTATATAGTGCACTATATCCGTGATGGGGAACGCTTTCGAACACAGCTACGCAAACTCATTGCTCCCACTAAAGATGAGGTTAGCTAAAAAGGAGGCTAAACTGGCAGTTTACAGATTAAGATGTTCACATGTATTTTAAAAACGTTAAGCAAAAACATGCTTAGATAAAGATGTTAAAATGTGTTAAATGTGTTTAAAAACGCACAAAGATGTTTAAAATGTTTCAAAAATGTTTCGAAAAAATATGATCAGAGATGTTTAAAATGTGTAAAATATGATCAGAGATGTTTAAGATATGATCAGAGATGTTTAAAATGTGTAAAATAATTAAAAGATCTTTCAAAACACGGGGATTTGGAAAAAAAAATTGGGGGGGGGGGCTCAGCTGAAATTTGTTCTCTGAGGGGGGGGCTCACTCTCTCTTACTTTGAAAACCCCTGCTCTAGTTGGACTCTAGTTGGACTCATCGAATAGCTAGCTGGACTCTATTTGGACTCTACTCAGCCTTCAGAAGGTCTCCCAGCTGGACTCTATTTGGACCCTACTAGTGGGCTCTAGTTGATCTGCTATCTGGTCTTCAGTTGAACTCTGGTTGGTCTCTAGTGGGACTCAGGATCACCTCTTGACCCCTCGTGCGAGAGGCCAAAGAGTGGCGGGGCCCAGACGGAGAGGTTGTGCCACTGAGAGCTTGTTTTGCGCGGGCCCTCTGTCACTATCGGTTCGCTGTGCGTCCTCGTTGTCTTTGAGAGGGACACAGGAGAATTCAAATTGGTTTTGTACCTGCGGCATCCAGTGAAGACAGAGACAATGATTGATGAGATCGGAATTCCTTTCTTCCTCTACAAGTCCAAAAACGTTTGGATTGTTGCCCTTCAATGTTTTTCATCGGTTTGTTTTGCCTCACATTATTGCCTCAGACCACAATCACATTTAAACAAACACAGAGAACTCAACACACATGCAATACGCCTGAGTGTATGAATGCAAAAACACACACACACACAAACACACACACACAAATCCTGTGAATATATGGGATATATGTATTTGTATATAATTTAAATTGTATTGATTTTTCACAACAGTAACACTGACAATACAAGACAAAAGGCTAGGGGAGAGAAAGGGAGTTTGGGGGATTTCTGAATGTGCTGATTGGTCTGTGTCTCCACAGACGCACCCGCCGGCAGGACATCCGCAACGGAGACCCTCTCACCCAGTGCTCGGACCTCCAGCACCAAGGTAGGACAGTCAGAGCCGCCCCTTTTATCTCCTCATTCAGCGGACTGCACCTTCATCCAGGGGGAGGCTGAGAGCAATCCTAGCCTTGATCCAACGGGTTCCAACCCCGTCTCAAAACAACAACCGAAGTGCAAAGAAGCCGAGCGCACAAATGTCACACATGTACAGTATTGCATTGACATAGTCCGTCATCACAGTTACGGTCTCAAAGGGCTTCACAGCCTCACATCTGAAGGCATCTGGCCCTAACCCCCCCAAAGAGCAAGGAGCGACTCTCTTTAATCATGGAAGGAAGAACCCATGGGAAGGAACACAGACGGCGGGATCACTCCGTCCTAGGATGATGAGGAGTGCAATCGGGTGCAATGGACAGACATGTGCATGACATGCGCTCTGTGTATCAATATAGTGACTGTGAATAGAACACAAATTCAATGTGGTCCATAGACTGGGCGGCTTTTCGGCTTTGGTAACGTCAAATTAGTCACTGCTGGACTTTTCTAAAGGGATCAAAGGAGCAGCAGAAGGCTATTGGAGTGTGTGTTTACGTGTGTGTGTGTGTGCGCGTGGATGTGTGTGTGTGTGTGTGTGGTAGTGGCGTCTTGTGTTTTTATGCGTTCCTGCTGGTGTGATGATTAGAGTGGTCCATGGGAAGCTTGTAATTAACCCTGGTCTGTTTCTCCGTCACTGTCGCTCTGACTGCCCCTCCAATCCAATCCACTAGCGTCAGTCCCCTCAGCGAGGTGGTTGCTGATGCTGCTGCCGTGTGTGTCTGTTGGGACACAACACAACACAGCTCACACTTAATTACCCACTTTAAAGGGAGAGAACCTTTCATTTCAAGGTTTCTTTCCTAGATAGAGTGCACATGCAGGGAGACCGTCAAGGCGTTAAAGGTACGATGCGTTTGCCCGTTGAAGTCGCTCTGTGGGACGTTTGCGTGTAAAAGGACGACTTGAGCGTTGAGTTGTGATTTTAAAACGTGGAGGAATGACCCTCTCTGCATTCCCCCCCAGTCAACGGGGAAACGCATGAAGGGTTCAAGGCTGTGTGTGTGTGCGTGTGTGTGTGTGTGTGTGTGTGTGTGTGTGTGTGTGTGTGGCGGCTGGGGGAGGAGCCATATGAGGCATATGTTGATTATAAAGACCTCAGGACATGCTGAGTTGTCGGAACCAATGCAGTGTCTGGGAGGTCAAACCGAGGAATGCCTTGGTGTGCGTGTGTGTGTGTGTGTGCGCATGTGTGCGTGTGTGTGAGTGAGAACAGGGCCTGAAGTAGAGGGAGCCACCACAGATCCGCTTCCCTCGCAGCACCTATGATCGAGTGTTAAGCAAAGAGACGGGCGGCAGTAACGCAAAACGCAGGAACAGAGCAGAACCGAGAAACCATTTGAAATAGAACCAGGAAGCGCATCCCCCCCCCCCCCCCCCCAGACGCACAAACACACTCACACACACTTTATATCCACCCATGAACCCAATAAAACAATGTACTGCCATGCGGCTCTCAATTAACTTGGACTGTGCCATTAACTATGACCATGTTTTAGCCAGAGCCTATGTTTAAACTGGGATTAACGTGTGTGTGCGTGTGTTTGCGTGTGTGTGTTCATGCCTGCGTTTGTGTGTTCATGCCTGCGTGTGTGTGTGTGTGTGTGTGTGTGTGTGTGTGTGTGTGTGTGTGTGTGTGTGTGTGTGTGTGTGTGTGTGTGTGTGTGTGTGTGTGTGTGCGTGGCGCTGCAGATGAGCTCTACGGGCAGACCACCATGCTGGATAAGCGTGTGTACGGCGTGGAGAACAGCAGCACCTTCCTGGAGTGCAGCCCCAAGTCCCAGCGCGCCCTCACCTCCTGGCGCTACCAGAGGACCAGCGAGGACCGCAAGCAGGAGGTCCGGCTCCCCCCCTCCCTCTCTCGCTGGTCCATTCGCACCCCTTACTCTACATCCTGATAGGAGGGCTCTGGGAGTAACTGGTAGAACTAGTGTTACACGTTACTGATCCTTTTACTGCATGTTGCTTCGTTTTTTTTGGGGAGGCTGAAGACAAAACCGGTCTGTCTCTGTCCGTCCGTCCATCTATCTGTCAGTGTGTCTGTCTTTCCGTCTATCTTCCTATCTGTCTGTCTGTCTATTTGTCTCAGCTGCCTACCCACGCAACATTTATCCGTAATATAGGGCCCAGAAGTTTGATTCAATGTTATATAGTAGTATTGAATTAATCAAATTCAATACAGTTGACCCTAATTGTATTTGAAGTTCCCTTAGCAGTCACATGGACAGCTGCTTGTGGGATATTCCTCATGTCATAATCCTCCCCGTCCAACCCCACCTCAGGCTACGTCCTTGTGGAGTCAAGCCTTCTCTATTTGCGTGTCGTGTTGCAGGTCAAGGCGGAGGAGCGGTTCGTCCGCACCGAGCAGGGTCTGCTGATCCGCGCGCTGGGCAGCAGCGACTCGGGGCTCTACCTGTGCCAGGCGGTGGAGCACGGCTTCATGCAGACGCTGGTGAGGGTCGCCCTGGAGGTCATAGTCACCGAGCGTCTGGAGGACTTGTTGCACCGCGCCGAAGAGACCGCCAGCCCGTCCCCCGCCCGGGACCGCCTCCCTCCTCATCCACCTCCGCCCCACCTTCCTCCTCCTCCTCCTCCTCCTCCTCCTTCCTCCCCGCACCGGGAATCGCCCAACCAGAAGCTGTGGTACCGGGACTTCCTGTCCCTGGTCAACCACCCCACGCTCAACAGCGTGGACGAGTTCTGCGAGCAGGTGTGGAAGCGGGAGAGGAAGCACAAGCGGCAGAAGGCTCAGCTGCTGCAGCAGGGGCTCATCCAGCAGCAACAGGAGCAGCAGCAGAGAGGCCAGGGTCCCGCCGTGCACGCCCACGGGCCTCACGTGCACGCCCACGGGCTGGCGAGCGCCAAGTGGAAACACCTGCAGGACCGGCAGAAGGGACGCAACCGGAGGACCCACGAACTAGAGAGGGCGCCACGCAGCGTCTGACGCCCCCGTGACCTTTGACCTTTGGCCAACAAGCGGACCCTGAACTTTGAACTCAAACCTCATCTTGTTCCCGGCGCACGGATCACAGGCCCCGGCCACCGCCCCCTTCCTCCCCAACCCCTCCGTTGACGTTTCATTCCCATACTGATGTACAATAACAGGCTTCTTCAGACTCTGGATGGAAAACAGTCACAATCATTTCCTGTTCTTCTGGTTGATGTGTGTGTCTGTGTGTCTGTGTGTTTGTGTGTGTGTGTGTGTGTGTGTGTGTGTGTGTGTGTGTACGCAGAGTGCGTGGGCAGCTTATTTGACAGAAACACAGCCTGTATACAGAGGTCTGTGTCTCAATACCTGACAAGGTATTTTGACAGCCAGCCCTGACTATAATCCACACACACAGACACACACACCCACACACACACACACACACATAGACACACACACGCACACACACACACACACACACACACACACAAATGCTCTGGTCTATCAGTGCCATAGTGACATTGTACAGTAGTCAGGTGTCTTTGTTAATGTACAACTTAATAGTTCCATAAGACTAACAGATCACATCCTGCGACATTTCATGCCTGGGTAGAAACAGTGAGTGTGTTTTAAAACTTTTTCACATAGAAATTGCAGCTTACAGTAGATATAAAATCACAATAACGGTCATTGATTTTTGTTCATGTGAAGAACAACTGTGATATTCTTTGCTTTAATACAGCAATAGAAAAAATACATAAACAAATCCAACTATACTAAATGCCTCACTAAAATAGTTATAAGCATCCGCCACATACCCTAAATTATTTCACTTCTACATGTATATATTCTTCAAAGTCTCCTCAAATCACATGGAATGGATTGTGAAGCAGCTGGGGGAAATCTAGAGAATTGTATAGAGTTGTCGTGTTTCGTTCCCTAGGTAGGCTCTTCAAAGTACATGAGAGAGATTTTTTCTGTTTTTTTCAACATCAACGCGGCATCTTTGTAACGGTCCCTTAGTGAACGTCCGCCAACCTCCTCATCTCAACGACATATCTGCAGCGACATATTGATTTCATTATGCAATTTATATACAATGTGTTTCCACTGAACATATATTTATTGGTATACCATAATGTACATTGTGAAAATATTATTTGATATGCAGTTTATTTTTACAGAATGATCTATTTTTCACATGACTCGATTCATTTCATGTATAGGACCAATCGCTCTAGCCAATGTTCTGATGAACAGCAAGAGGTAGATCAATATCTAAACCAGCCATACTGCAATACTGAAACTGTATTTTTCGCACCGTTGTCGCAATATATTCTAATTTCAACACGGAACACACTTTTTCAGCACATGGTATATAAATGCCAGATTTCGAAGTATAACAAAAACAACTATAATTTAACACCCAAGGAAAACAATATTTCTCTCCTAGTCTTTTTCAGGCACTTTCTCTCTCTGTCTCTCTCTCTCTCTCTCTCTCTCTCTCTCTCTCTCTCTCTCTCTCTCTCTCTATCTCTGTCTCTTTCTCTCTCTCTCTCTCTCTCTCTCTCTCTCTCTCTCTCTGTCTTTTTCTCCATCACACACACCCACACGCACATACACATGTGTAAAATGAACAGAACCGAACACACACAGGGAAGCTGGAATGTAGCTGTGGACAGTATGTAAATAGAATGGTCTATGGTCTAAAGAATGCCACTGTGTAAGAGTGCATGTGAATGATGTTGTAGTGTATCTAATTCCTTATAATGGTGATATACTTGTCCTATATTGTCACAGTAATGCTGTTGTTAGCTTAGAGCAGTCCACTATATTACTTGTTTCAAAGCTGTAAATAGTACTACTCATGAGATGACTGATTTTACTGAAGATCCATTTTAAAATTCCTTCAATAGATATGGGGGGGGGGGGGGGTAAAAAAAAAGAAGGAATTTGTCTCAGATATATTCAGATATTCACAAGTCCTCTTCAAACCGTCCACACTCTGGATTAAAGTGACGGATTCCCAGACCAGGGTGTCGACGGGAGACTAACTTCACAATGCAACACATCAGTATATTATCCAATGGTGTTCCTTCTCAGTGTGTCAGAAAAAGCCCACCCTATTTCAATCTCCTTGGAAACAAAGCAGCGATGGAGTTCAGAAAGAGGGAAGTCGGGAAGAGAATAACTCAATGACTATCGTCGTGGAAACCCGGACCGCAGATGAGAAGACTCGGGCGGGGCGAACGACGAGCTAACAGTGAATTTGAACTCGTACTCTGGACATGATGAACACGTTTGTTCTGTTGAGTGTGACCGACTCGAGTACTGCACTGCTGCTGCTGCTATGGGAAGACGAAAATAATTGGCATGATAATGGTGGTGATGTAATTTACTTGTCTAATAAATGTTTCTTCTTTAAAAGTACAAAGTAAATTGTGTATTACATTATCTCCAACTTGAACTACAAGCACAAGCCCATGATCACGTTTTTATTAGAAAAGCACTACTGCCCCCTAGCGGTAGACAATCACAGGCAGCTGGAAGATTTAGCTTTAGGTTGTTTATTTACAGGAGATACAACTTAAAGGAAAAACGTTCTTAACTGCTTGATATCAATGATAACACAATATGAAAGATCGCATGACTCTTAATAGATATTGATTTTGAAGCCTATATTCAAAACCAACGTTTCAAACTTAAAAAACGGACTGAAGGCGATCATTTATGGGGGGATATCTTTGCATTAAATACATAGAGATACATACTTGTAGCCGGGGCTATCAGAAGGAGGACTAAGTCTTCAGGGTCTACTCATTAAACATTCACCCAGCGCGTTCAATCTCCTGTCACCCCCTTGACCCTAAGAAGGTCAAAGTTCAGGCAGGGTGGGTCCCTGTTGCTTTCTGACCTTCATCTCCCAAGCTGGTTTCTTTACAGCCGAGGAGAGCAACAACCCGCCCGAGACGTTGAACAGGAAGCATCGTCAGGTCCTCTGTTCTGATGGCACACACACACACACAAAACACACACACACACACACACACACACACACACACACACACACACACACACACACACACACACACACACACACACACACACACACACACACGGGAGGCAGGGTAGGGTCACCTAGGAGGGGGTATGTGTCAATAGCGGTATTATAGATTTATGACCCTGGAAAGGTGAGAATGAATGGTGTGGTTTTAATGATCGCCTTGACAACCATTGAAATGGCCCAGACGACTAGCTCAGTGAGACACGGAAGTTCTTAATTTCCCTCCGAAAAACCCCCAATACTCACATGCACACATGCACACAGGCACACACACACACACACACACACACACACACACACACACACACACACACACACACACACACACACACACACACACACACACACACACACACACACACACACACACACACACACACACACACACTTCTTCCTCTCCCTTTGATGCTGTAACGTGTCTCAACACATACAGCATCAAACAGACACATGTCTAAGTCATATAGATCTATGTATAAAATACATTATGTTTGATCATTTCTTATACTTTTCAAATTGTTCAAAAGGTTTTCTACAGTAAACCTGTTACGCAGATGGGTCCATGAAACTAAACAAATCATGTATTTGATGCTCATTCGCCGGACGGAGCTTGACTGCTCCCTGGTGGTAGAACGAGGTCACGCTGACACACGCGGAGTGATGGCGGCATGCCATCAATTCAACAAATGAAACATAATGAGAAACAGACGGGGGAGAGATCAGCCAGAGGTGAGAAACGCTTGAAATTCAGTTTTTTGGCTCGGTTGCTTTCATCTGCTAAAAATGAATAATTATCTATGTTTAAGCATGTCATTATGAACACGATTTTTTATGAGCGTCTTTGCATTAATCCAACGTCGACGGCTATTTTATGAGGCTAGTTTGTGAGCCAGGCTGATAAAGAGAAAGATTGAAGATAACATTAGGCGTTCATGCTATATATCAGGCTGAATCTAAGCTGAAAGGAGCTCTTTCTATAGAGTTGAAGCTTGCATTGCAAAGGTGCCAGTGGGAGCCTGGGGCAAGTCATCTGTAGAGCAGCTGAGTTGACCGTGCAACTTCAAACACCGTGTTCAGAGATAGAGATGGATAGCGAGATTCTCCTTTACTCTGTTGATAGCCTTATATGCATTCTCCCAGTGCTAAATTGCTCCTATTGTGGCGACTCCTCCGGGGTCGCGCGGGGGATCCTGGGAATTGGGGTTGTCAGTTGACAAAAGGGGCTTTTGTCAACTTGTTTTGTTGTTCGGTTAAGTGGGGTTAACGGGTTTGGGGTTTTTATTGGTCGTGTGTTAATTGTGTGTTGTTCCATTGTTGTGTGATGTGTAGCGTGATCGGGACCATTAGTGAGAGTGTTGTGTGTGTTGGTCAGCTGTGTCGTGTTTCCGTTATGTTCGGGGTCGTTCAATAAAGGCAGCTCTCTGAGTCGTGCGGTGTATGGGGCACGAGAGTTGCGTAACCTCTTAACCTGGGCTCCCGTCTCGCAGCGTATTCTGCATTGGCTAGTCTGCACGGAGTTCATTTTAAACCTTTACATGAACCTTTTTAGAGTGTAATACTGTTGGTTCCCCTTTCCATTCCACACCTGCCCTCTGATGGCTTGCCCAATATCACTCATTATGCGTTCTGAGCCTGCGTCATCCCCCACCTGTCCGGCAGAGGGTCTCGGTGACTGCTCCAGTTCATTGTAAGTTCCTTCTGTTTGTCAATCATAATACATTTCACATGTCATATTCAGAAATAGCAGCACCGTTGAGAATAGCTGATGAATTAAATGCAACGGGCTGTGATTGGGATGGTTGAGGATCAACTGTGTGTGTGTGTGTGTGTGTGTGTTGACATAGAACAGGTGCAAGAAATGAGGAGTGATGCAGAGGGAGCGGAGGACAGCAGGTTAATCTGAGGAATTTCTGAGCAGCAGACAGATTCTTCGATGTTTGAAACCAAAAAAAACAACGGCTGGGGTTGAAAGGAGGTTAGTGGAGAGGGGGTCCGACACGTATGGAAGGAGCCTGGAGAGCTGATGGTATCTCTGCCTGGAATAAGCCGATGTTTTGTAGAAATGCATGTTAATTTATGTGGATCATGTCGATTGTGTTATCATGTATTACGACACAATTCTGGATATTCCACCGCTGGCGTTGTTTGAGCAGAAGTAAGGTGAAATCCCTCCCTGTGGATATCTTCACCTACTTCAAATGTAACACATGTTAAACGAGTGCATCTGTCCAAATTCATGTCCTCACCTAAATTTAAAAAAGAGATTTCGATCTTCAGATGTGTTTACTCCTCCCCACGTCTAAACCAATTAAAGGTAGCTTCAGGACCATGTCAGTCAGAGAACTGAAGGTCTAGGTGTCAAAGATGTAGATGTAGACAACACAGAAGGCATGTCCTGCCAGAATCCCAGGAATGCCTCAATGTGAGAACCAATAACAAGGCAGCCAAGACCCAACAGTCATCCACAACAGCTCAAACAGTTTGCATTGTCAATAGATCTCGTGTTTTGTAACAATCGAATCAAACAGTCAAACAAACTATCGATCAAATGTTAAATAGTAATGAATAATGGCAAGTTACCAGAGCCTTAGGTGGGGCTTGCTTTGCCTTGCCTTGCAACCACATAAAAACTGCTGTCTTTAATGTTATTAAAATCTTTTTCTTGGCAATGCAAAAGCATGTTTGATAGATGGCCTTTGGGTCGGGTGGGCGTTGGTGATATTTACTGAACATTTGGTCTGATTCTTGCCATGCTTTCTTATTGGTTTGTGCCCCCCCCCCCAGTCATTTTGAATGCAGGAAGAGGAGACTGGAGACGAGGAGGCACATCCTGCTCCAGACTTGTGACGCACCGCCATTTTGTCCTGTTTCCCAACAATGGAGATGGTCTCAAAACATCTGGACTGGAGTAATGTGTTTTGGATGGTGCTGAAGCAACGTTAACAAGAGCATTATTGTTCATACTATATTGACACACTATACACTTGCCCCCATGGGTAACAAGGATGTGTGATTGGCCACAACGGGTGGACCTAAAGTCTATCTGTTGATTTTGAAGCTAGCTCTTGGATGAAAACGCTCACTCTATTTTGGCCCTTTTTTCATTTCATTTTTCTTTGTGTGTGGAATTTCGATACAAACTCAACCAATGCCGTTCATTGGTTGACCCACGCCGAAGGCCGTCCGTTGGCGACCAGACAACAGAGTCTGGCAGCCGTCCTTATCAACGCATTCCTCACCGGAAAAAAACTTTTCTTGGAAACATCTCTTGTTTGCTTTTAGTATCAGTTTCTATGTGCAAGGAAAAGGTGTGTTCTCAGATTGTTTAATTTACAGCGCACGTCGTGGGAAGATCTGGAGTCAATGGCGTAACTTACTGAAATAACGAAATACTGTCTGAAACATACACCCAAAGGCAGCCAAATTCCTGGGCTGTGGATGCAGACTTTTCCTGCATTTGGTCTCCATTAGGTTAATTAAGTTTCGGTTTCTCCCTCTCTCTACATTCAACCCAATGTTGTTTAGAATAGGGGAGATGTTTATTTGACAAGTCAGAGTGACGAATTAACAGGAGAGTTTGAAAGCTGCGGGTCGCTTTTATTAGTCACAGGCAATGATTTTGTATAGATTTCTCTGGCGGCTCGTTACGCTACCCAGCCACTTCAAAGAGTGCAGTGGAAACAGTGCGTTGGCTTGAATTGGCTTCTTTTTCGCTTTTAGCGGGGCTCAGCAGCACTGAGGTGGTCTCGCCCTGAGCTGGACTACTCGCGAGCAACCGGGTTTTCATTACATGTCTGCTTCCTTTCTCTCATCCATCCATCCATACACGCACATATTACTATGCCGTGGAGCGTTCGCCTGTAAATACAAAAAGAACGCTGCTGACTGCCCAAGACAGGCGGGTCTTTGTGAGGAAGCCTTTCACCTGCCTTCGGACGGGAACGTTCCCCACATAAAAGCATGTCAGCGCGAGCCGGGAGGCGTGACAAATACATGTCATGCTTTGTGATTCGTCGGGGCTTTCACATGTGCAACAAATTCATGTGCACACGCTCGCCCTGTGTGTGAATGCGTGTGCATGTGTGTGACTGTGTGTGGGCAGTTGTGTGTGTGTGTGTGCGCATACGTGTGTGTGTGTGTGTGTGTGTGTGTGTGCGTTTGCTACTGGACTATGCTTGCTGTGATGATGGATGAGCTGGGTGATCACTTCCACAGGTCAGACTCCAGGGAGACGTTCCATTCCTGCTCCGCACCATGTGTGACTGCTGAGGTCCGGGAAAACCTATAGCCTGACCCGTCCACCTCTTCAGCGTTAGCCTGGTACCCATTGATCATGAGGAGGTGGATGGCTCGGCGGCCACTCTGACAGTGGCTGGATAAAAAACATTATGTTAAATACATTGTCTTTATCAAGGGTCGCTGGCTTTCTTCGAAGGTGTCATTAATCAGAATGTCGCACCGTTCGTCACCCTACTGATTTTATTTAGGGTTTTTTTTGTTTAACACCTTAACGTTTTGGCGGTTGGGATTGTGATTTATACAGTGTCTGCTACTCGTGGATTTGCGATATCGTCCTCTTGTTGAAATGCATCGAGTGCTATCCAAGCTACTTCAGGGACCAGTGTTAGTGTATCCTCTGTTAAGAGGAAGCCTTCGGAGTACTTTTAGTTCAATAGCTTTGTCAATTCTGCAATAAAGTTGACGATTTCAGTGTACTTCCACGCCAATCTGGTCCTACACCGCTCAGGTCGGTTCTTCTCCCCATAAGTCTCTCATAAACATGCATACCACGTTAGGATCTATAATATTTTTAGTGTAAATATAATGTATAACTCTGATGTTGAAGGGGAGCCTACTCTTCTCATTGACTTCTTAGTAGGCCAATGTTGTTATGCAGTTTCAAATCAAATGCATTCAAATTCAAGGTACTCAATTGTGTAGCATCTACAGTAGCTGCTATCGTTGCTTTACACGGGGAATGGGTTAGCCTAGCGATTGTAATACTTGCACTTGGTTCTATGAACATCTTTACTGTACCGACAGCGATATATTGTTTCACTTATGACAAATGTACTTTTTGTAACAAATGCACTTATTGTAAGTCGCTTTGGATAAAAGGGTCTGCTAAATGCCCTAAATGTAAATGTGTGTCACTTTCTCTCAATGATCAATATTATGCTATATTTATCTATTTTTCTGTATTGTTATTTTTATGCCATATCTTTAGCAGTATTCACCTTACTGCTAGTTTTCTAACCGTCCATGAACACCAAAGAACAAGCAGCAGAAGAAGAAATGTTTGTCAGATGTGTGGATTGCTAATTGTGTCCACCTGTGTGTTCTGGCTGTTCCCTGGGTTCTGCCGCTGGGTATCTTTGTGGTTCTGTCCTATGTTGCATTCCTTCCTGGTGATCTGGGTTTTCCTTTTGGAATTTAGACACTAACTATTATATTATTATGTGCTTTATGACTTTATGTTTTTGAGTTTTGGTCTCTGTGACTTGAGATTACACTAAATCAAATATGGGCGAAAACATTAAACAATATAATTTCTCAAAATGATGAAATATATGAATAGTTGGCATGGTTTTCTGAGAGAAAAAGAAAGCCAGGGCTGTGTCTGATTTAACTTCCAGACATCTTAATCTGAGATCTTCGCCTCGCCCATACAGCAAGTTGAAAATGCAGGAATCCACGGTATGAAACTTGATATTAGCAAGACATCCAAAGTCCAAAGCTTATCTACAGTAAACGTTGTGTGTGCGATAATGTGTGTGTGCATTTGTGCAAAGGATTGTGTGTCCAAAAGTGTTAATGTACGTGCGTGCGCCTGGGTGTGTCCATGTATAAAACTCAGAATAGAAAGACCACTATAGGCTTATCCTGTTATACTTGTACCCCTTGGACGTGGCTTAGCTAATCACAGTACACCTGGCCTCTTGCTCTGAGAAGGGTTTTATTCCTTAATCTCCTCAATTTGCCTTTCCTTCCCCCAGATTTATCTCCTCTCCCCCACCTCATCCCTGCCTGCTAGTGCCCACACCATCAGGATCTAGGAGAAAGCCAATCCGGCGATTAGAAGAAACATTCTTGAGACCTTCAAAGCTTTCGTACGTGTCGCTCTTGAAACATAACCCGTTGGCCGACCGGCCAACAGGAAGGCCAGGAGACGGTGAGATGAGGGTCTGCCTGTATTCCTGTTCACAACTTTCACTTCATTATGAGTGTGTGCGTGTGTGCATGAGCGAGCACGTGGCCCCTCTGCCACGTGCTCCACACCTGTGTAAACGGGTGTCTGGTGGCTCACTCTGTAACCGTGGAGCTTCCTCCCAGCACAGCCTGCATGGCGAGGAGAGACCAGGGGCCACAACCACCTGACCTCCCATTATCCAGAGGCCCTGCCGGGGTAAGATACATCACCGACCGACCGCACGCACACACACAGCTAGCACGCACACATTCGCACTCACACTCATGAAATAAACACAGAGGTAGCCATGCACATACTTACGTAAACACATTAAAGGTACATGTGCGTGTGTGTGTTTGGGTGTGTGCGAGCACGCATGTGTAACAGGATTGGGGGGCGGGGGCTCCTGTCCGACAGAGGCGGATATTGACACAGCATTACTATGAATGAAAATATTTTCGGAGGCAAGAAAAAAACACAGCCTGACTTCAGAACATGGCACATGCAAATAAACAGCGGCCATCAGCACTCCATCAAACCTTGTTTTCACTCGATTCCCCACAGAGTCTGTAAAATGTTGAACGTTAACTATGTTAGCTCAATCGTTTCAGACGTCAAACAAATGGACTTTAAATGTTTCGTTCTACAAGTAATTGTTGTCGCAAAATTCCATGGGTATGTCCGTGAAATAGCTAGTTTTTTCCTGGGTAGAATCCATTGTGTATACTCCAGTTATGACCGTGTATATATTCGAGTACAGTATTGTAAAGGGAAAGATTGGCATTGGCAAAGTGTCGTGCTTATTAATGATCACTCGGGTTAATGGTAGCTGTTAAAGGCATTAGCTACATTGTTTTTGTTCCCCTCATCATCTACTGAGGAATGCAATCCATTCGAGAAACGTCAGACTTTGGCTTAGAATAAAGTAGTAGTCTGTGCAGTTTGACTATCGCTGCTCTGGTAGAAGAGAGAGCTGTGTAGGCGTCTCTGCGTGGGATTGGTTGCTCAGTATAAGGGACTGCAGGCAACGCCAACACTAATGGAAACCTCAAGACACGAAAGTACAGCACAAATCAAGAGGGGGGACAGAGCAAGAGAAGAAAAGGAGAGGGAGGAAGAGAGGGGAGAGGGAAAGGTAGAGGAAATCAAAGGGGGAGGAAAGGAGAAGGGGAGGGGAGAGGAGAGGCGAGGAGGAGAAGGTAAAAGATGAGAGGATGTGTCTTTGTTAAAGCCAACCCCTGAAGGATTGCAGCCATTAAACTTGGTGAGAGGAGAGGGAGATCAGTTATCATGCCGGGCTTGGTGCTTGGCTTGCATTAGCTCTCCACACTGGTTATTTACCTAAACAGCAACAGCCTGCAAAAGATAAAAGACATTTCCCAGACTGCCGGACCAAGCAGGGCACGGCTAACATTGGCGCCCTTGCACAGACGACTGGGCTACTTGGGTGTTTTACAGCTCATTAAAAGGTTCAAATTGATAAAAATAAGTGTAACCGAATAGCGTCCGCTCATTGGAAAGTTGTGAACATTTGCCTCGCCCTCTGCGACAGATGACGTTCTATAATTGCGGCGAGTAGGTCTACTGAAATAACACGGCCAGCGTGTGTGTAATGAGACCTGCACAAAGCCCCTCTGTTCTGGCAGTGAACAGGTGGAGTGTGGGAGATGGAGTCACAGAATCAGCTGCTAAGGCCTAGCTCTATAGCTTCCATGGCAATTCTATATTAAGGAATTAGGTTGAGTCGTTGATCGGAATGCACCAGTAAGCTTTCCATTTCTCTGCTGTTATGTTGCTACACGGTGGGAAGCTGACTGCAGACTGATTGTCGTGGATGATATGTACCCCAGTAGGGCACATTTATAGTATGATGAAATGTGATCCAAGGAGTAATACTAAAGGTAGAATAAATCTGAGCTCCATGCAGTACACATGTGTTATTCTATATTCCAGATATTCCCCCCCGGATTCTCAACTATGTATCCCAACCCTGAGTTAAGGATTTCAATCCAGACTCTGGGATTTACCCCAAATAACAGTATTCCCACCGCATTTTTATACTGAAATTACTGTCTAAATACAGTAATACATCACAGAGGGAAAGACAGCTTTAGTGACTGTTTGTTTGTGCGGAGAACCACAGAGAAGAAGGTGGGACCGCAGTAATGAAGGTGTTGCACAGCGCGGCTGAATGATGACAAGGCTTACAGCCAGAGAGGTGCGAAGGACGACGGAGCCCTTTGAAAGGACGAGATGAAAGGAACAACAAAAACATCTGAAGGACATCCAAGCCACATTCGTTTTAATTAAGATTGATTTTGAGGCTTTTAAATGACATTTTTAGTTGTTGATTTTATGCTTAAGCCTACAGCCACCAGGGGAGATAAAACAGGAGTCTGAGAATAATTGCTTCGAACTGTAATGTGTCTGCAAGCAAGGCGAGGAGGAGGAGGAAGAGGAGGAGGAGGAGGAGGGCAGCCAGAATGGAGGTGGAGAGGAACTGTGGATCCGGTGAGGGGAGGTGTATAGGAGAGGTACTGAGGTTGTGGGTAAAAGAGGAGGTCTGTAGAGGAGGTGGGTAGATAAGGAGGTGTGTGGAGGAGGTCTGTAGAGGAGGTGGGTAGATAAGGTGTTTGGAGGAGGTGGGTAGATAAGGAGGTGTGTGGAGGAGGTGGGTAGATAAGGAGGTGTTTGGAGGAGGTGGGTAGATAAGGAGGTGTGTGGAGGTGGGTATATAAGGAGGTGTTTGGAGGAGGTGTGTGGAGGAGGTGGGTAAATAAGGAGGTGTGTGGAAGAGGTGGGTAGATAAGGAGGTGTTTGGAGGAGGTGGGTAGATAAGGAGGTGTTTGGAGGAGGTGGGTAAATAAGGAGGTGTGTTGAGGAGGTGGGTATATAAGGAGGTGTGTGGAGGAGGTGGGTAGATAAGGAGTTGTGTGGAGGAGGTCTGTAGAGGAGGTATCTAGAGGAGGAGAAGGTGGGTGGAGGAGAGGTGTTTAGAGGAGGTGGGTAGATATGGAGGTGTGAGGAGCAGAGTTGTGTAGAGGTGTATAGAGGAGGAGGTGTTTGGAGGAGGTGCAGAGGAGTTGTGCGTGTGCAGAGCATCGGTATTTCTTTTACGAGAGAGAGAGAGAGAGAGAGAGAGAGAGAGAGAGAGACCTGGAGGCAGTGAAAAAATGTGATGTGTTTCCAACTATCTCTGCCCCCCCCCCCCCCACACACGTAAATATCATCAACTCTCACTAAGTAAACACGGGCAGGCACACAGAACAATTCCCCGGCGTGGTGCCTTCGCCCTGCTCCGCCCCGGCGGCGCTGACTCACCCAGGGCTGACCATCTCTCGACGGAGCCCCGTGGATCCCATGCCGCACCCCGCTCAAGCGTGGAGTAGATTTAGGAGCTCCAGCCTCACTTTCCTCCCTAGCGTGCGGAGACCACACGCCCGGCACGAGGTTCCCCGCCCCCCCTCCCCTCCTCCTCAACCTCCTCCCCCTCCTCATTCCTTCTTCTCTCTGGGCTCTGGTCCAGGCGATGACCGTTTTTACCCCCTTCCTGGGACCCCAGAGAGAAGGGAGACTGAAGGCGAGACACAGCCGCCTCAACACTGTCTGTCTGCCTGCTGGGACAGACGCACGCTTCTACACTTCAGCGGATCTTCTTTCACCCAACTTGATGGTCTCTGTCTCTCTCTCTCTCCCTTCCTCTCTCTCTCGTTCTCTCTCTCCCTCCCCTCCCTTGCCATCTTTTGCTCTCTCTAACTCTCAACCTCTATCTCTCCGCTCTGCCTCTCTCTTCTGCCGGTCTCTCCCCCCTGCTCCTCTCTCAGACCGGAGCAGAAGATGAGTGATTCGGTAGCCGCCAGCGCAGCAGCGGACTACAGCGGGGCTACACTGACACGGCGTGCCCATCAGTCCGTGGGCACTGCGGCATGAACGTAACAGCTGGACTCGTGCGATAACTAAGAGCAGCACTGAGGAGGAGGAGGAGGAGGAGGAGGAGGAGGAGGACAATAGCCTGCGTCCAGTCCTGTCCATCCAGCCGGTGGGTGGATACAGCAGCCACCACCACCACCACCACCACCACCACCACCACCACCACCAACACCAGCAGCCGTAGCCGCCGCAGCTCGCTGTAGGAGACAGCAAGGGGGCGGTTCTGTACCAGCTACACTGATCGCTCTGTGCGCTTTGCACGTTGTCAACCAGTGTTGTCATCCCCGCAACAGCTCCGGATGAATTCTTTTTAAACCTTTTTATAAGGGGCTGTTTTGTTGTTTTTTTCATCAGATGCACCGGCTGGGATTTTTCCATGGTACTGCTGCAGACTTTGTGGTTTTTCTTTTTCTATCCATTCCTGAGTTCTCCGGCGGTGTTCCGAGCGAGCGGACGCACGCCTCACTGTGTGAGACGAACGCGCGTCAGGCCTGGTGCTGATTAGAAGATGGGAGCCTCGTGTCAAACAAATATGCTGCTCTTTGTTTTCCTGTGGAGTTTCTTCACACACTCTGGGCAGACTGCCTACCCCAGAATACGGCTCTCCTATTCAGGTAAACACACGCACACTCATGCACATACTCACATATGCGCAAAGTGGGATGTTGGCACTTGTGTGCTTGTTTGAATGGTACTGTTTAAGAATGTGTGTTTTTACAAAGTGTTGTTATAGTCCAATTAATGCACTGCATAGGCTTATGATGCACTGCACAAAAGTAAACTTAGTGATATGAAGTAAAGATTGATGTGGATGATGGATAACAGGGCGTTCAAAGCAGTCCTGTCTCTCTGGAGCCCAACATGCCTAACCCCGAAGGCAAGTTTAACAGTTTTTTGCTTTTCTTTTACAAGTTATTTTTCTGCTGACAGTTTACCAGTTGACCTTTACACGGGCGAGCTCTGTGACCCTTACTCCCAAATGACCCAGTTGGGATTCGAGCCTGGAAACTTTTGTACTAAGAACATATACAGCACCCACTCCAACAACAGAAGTCCATAGCATGCTTACTCCGTTGAAAATATGTGCGTTTGGTCTTCAGTAAAGAAGACACTTGAATATTCATGTTCTGTAAAGAGTTTGTTTTTTAATGACATTTATTTTCATCTCAACGGTAAACCGTGGAATTCAGTTCAACGATGATGGGCTGAATACTTAAAGGTTACAGGTTGTGCTTACTCATGTGAGGGATCGATATTCTCGCATTACTGCAACCCTCTGACTGAGCTTGTTATTGATTGATATCTAAGATTTACATCCGACAAACCCCCCCCTCCACCCCCAGGGGAGGTAAACCCGGAGCTGTCTCTCTGCAGCGAGCTAGATGATGACTCCAGCGCACTTTGTCACAGGCACTTCTTTCCCTCCGCTGAGTGAGGCTCCGGCCCCTGGCTGCTCTCTGTTGTCGCCGCTCCCTGGTTTGTTTTGCCGCTCCACAGTGGCTGAGAATCCAGTCGGTGGCATTCTCTCAGAGCAACGGCGGAGCCATGCAGGATGAGCATTGTATAAACACTGGGGCGCGCTTCTGTGTGTGTGTGTGTGTGTGTGTGTGTGTGTGTGTGTGTGTGTGTGTGTGTGTGTGTGTGTGTGAACGAGATAGGAGAGACAAAGAGAAAATGCTGGCTCTGAGCTTATAGAACCATTGAGTTGATACCACATGTGCCATATGTCCGAAAAAAAGCGCATTCTCTTCAAAGGTGGAGATAAATTGCCCAAACTAAATTGTATCTTGCTTTTTTGAAGCGGTATCTCTGATCTTTATGAGTGCAGGTGACAGTTTTCATAGCTAAGCCAAAGTGGGGAATTTGGTCGCTCAGTAATTATATGCTGCTGTTGGGTTTGATGTTGGCTAATATTTTGAAGGCATGATTCTAATTTAAGTTTTCAGATTTTGTGATGTTTTCATTTTAAACCATCAATATAAATACATAAAAAACATCCTCTGGGCTTCTTGATAAAGCCCTCAGTTTATGGCTTGTTTTACGGACGAGCTTCACAGTCACTCAGGTTACACCCCCCTTCCTACTATCTGACACCTTCACTCAACACCCAATCATTATCTGCTGGAGGAAGAGCTGCTAGGATGACTGACGCGCCATACCTCTCTCTCTCTCTCTCTCTCTCTGTCACCCTCTCTCTCTGTCTCTCTCTCTCTCTCTGTCACCCTCTCTCTCTCTCTCTCTCTCTCTCTCTCTCTCTCCTTGCTACATGTTCTGGCTGGAAAAGATCTGCAGTAGGATCCTATCATTATGGAATGAAAACCATCTAAGCTCTAATATATGCCTCATGGCCGCTTTTTTCTTTCTGCACACGCCCTCGAGTTCCAACCAACCCACATCAACTTGCGCGCACACAACCACACACAGCACACCCAGAATAGTGCGCATATCTTTCCACGTTGAACTTCTTGGATGTTGGTCAAGGAGACACATGGAGACAGAAGTTTTCGGCCTCGGGCCACAAGGGAAGGAGAACGCATCACAATGGCATTGAGTGGGAAGAGCACACAGCTGAGTAAATGCAGTACCATGTCTCCTTTGGAATAGAGTGTAATATGTGTGCTTTGGCTTTTGACTGAAATCACCTTCTGTGTTATGAGGAAATAAATTCATATATCAAAAAGATTTCCCAGAACACCATTGCAATACAGATCATAGCTGTCTTTTCATGAGGCGTGATTGGTGAGACACCTGTTTTATAATCATCCTCCCTCTTTGATTCCTGCACGGTTATGTGTAGCTCTAGGTCAGCATGTCATTGACATGAAAGACCTGTGGTCCGCTTTCATCTGCAGCGTTCGCTTACATGGCCTACATTCCCCCATTATGTTCTAGTGAGTGGGTAACCACAACACAGGTTCCTTTCGGGGCTCCAAACATAGATTGTTAGTCGTCTGTAGAAGTGGAACTCATCCCCCAAACTCTGTTGTAGGGGACTTCAAACCATCTGACCATCAGGTATTCATTATTTTTGCCACCGCCACGTCGACTTGATGAAATGAATGTTCTTTTTCCAAAATCTGCTGATTAAATGAGAATCTAGATCGTATTAGTGGAGCTGTTAGGCAGGAGCAATAGCTTCATTTAGTTCCAGACTCAAAGTCCCCAGAGACCCACAGGCCTCTCTAAAGTAGGCCAACAATCCATTTAGCTGCTAATGAACCTAGCGCGATTAGCATGTGCCAATGTCATTTTGGGCTGCCTGCATGTGTCTTGGCTGAGGCTTAATTGCCGTTTAGCACGATCTTCTGCACGACTCTAAACTATTTAGAGAAGCAGATTCAATAAGAGTTGGTTTAATTTCCCAACGTGATTGTATTCAATTAGATCAAATAAGGGTCCATTAGTGGATATTAGGTTTAGAGGAGATGAGCTAAAATAAAATTAGACAAGATTAGTAACAATTTGAGATTAGGTTAGATGAGATAATCTGGGTAGATTAGATTAGTTTATATGTAAAGATATGATCACATCAAACCCATCCTTTACACAATTTCCCTAGCCCCAAATACATCCTATAATGAATTTGAAGAAAAGCGCTTAAACGACAATCTGTTATCATTATTTATTCGATTACTGTGGGTAAATTGTGTTAGATTACATTGGATGAAATATGATAATGTTGGATTTGTTTGTTTTATTTCAAAAGGGGTTAGGTTTGGTAAAGTCAGATTACATTGGATGGCATTAGATTAGGTAAAAGAGTTTAGGTGAGGTTAGATTAGAATAAATTGGGTGGGACTAGTGTTTACTTTACGTTAGATGAGATTAGTTCAGATTAGTTTTGGTCTTTAACCATCCAGCAGGGTCCAGAGTTCTGATGAATCTTTCACTTGGATTTCAGGGTGCATTTCATAATATGACACGAATACAGGGACAGGATGGTTCGAGATCTTTCAACATTTTATTGATTTGAAGTGGTAATACGATACCGCCTGCATACTATTACTATTTAGCTGTGTGTCAGCGGCGACCAGTTGTGTTGTTCATAACAGTTCATCTCTTTGTGCATGGATATTGGAAACAATAAGTACATGAAGTACATGAACATGAAGATGAAGAACAGATTACTAGGTGCTAAAACGGATTAATGTCACTACTGAATGTCATCGCGGCATTGATGAAAGATATTAATCTTGCATCCAAGGACTAAAACAACGAAATTCGATTGCATTAAAGATACTAACGGCTACTGTTGGCAAGTCTTCTTTTGCTCCACAATCATGTATAATAAATGATATGCTGTTTGAGGGTATTCTTAAACCGTGTAGAACCCTTCACCCTTAAGTGGTCCCTTTAGCTTTCCAGTGTTGAAACAGGCATTGATTTGATTCAATGAACTCCAAGCTGTCACCACACCTATGTAATGAATACCTACACGCCTCTGAGCAATTGGCAACGGGCTCAGAGGCAGAAGGATTTTGCCCAGTGAGGAAACATAAAGTCTAGAAAGAGAGACGGAGAGAGAAGAAAAATATGCAAATGTGTGCCTTTGTTTTTCTTGTTGTTGCTATTAAAGGCTTCTGAGATATGGTAGCATGTCAAACAATATAAAAGTCTGTTTGAAATCCTCGGATATGCGAGTCGGTCGATTTAATAGTTTGAAAGCTAAGAGAGGCTCGTGTAATGGCTGAGACAGCTTCACACAGACAGGAGCTTTTTGGCAAACGGCTAAAATGGCCACTGCATGAACATTTCATCATCACGCCTAGCAGGCTCTGCAACCATGGCTCCTTCTGAGATTTATTTATTTAAAGTCGAGTCATTTTTGGTCAAATGTAAATATTTCTCTCAGACAAGTCTGCGTCATCTTTCAAGGTGAATAAACCTTTCCAGTGCTCTCTGGATGTTTTGACAGGGTTACACTTAAACATATAGCTTATGTAAATAAACCCAATTACTTTGCCCCTTTTAGCCTAACATTTACCTCTCAGAATAGCCAAACAAAGCCTGTGTACAAAGCCAGGGGCTCTGTATTGCTGGTGTTAATGAGGTATGTTTCTCCTATGGATTGCCTGAGCTATATATACCATACTATATTGAATGTTATTGCTACCTTCCGATGAACTGCAGACATATCCACTTTTCCCTGGTGTGTGTGTGTGTGTGTGTGTGTGTGTGTGTGTGTGTGTGTGTGTGTCACTGTGTGTCTGTTCACCTATATGTGTGTGTGTGTATTTGTGCACCCGTATGGGGGTGGGTGTGTGTGTGTGTGTGTGTGAGCGTGTGCTTGAGTGTGTCAGCCGACTCAAATCACTAAGGTAGCAATTATGATGAAAGAAACTGTGAAAACCTTCCTCTCCAGAAAGTCGGATAGAGAGTTTCACAACCTTTTAAACGTTCTGGCCTCAGATGAAGAGCCCATACAAGGAACAAGGTGACTTAGTCTGCCTCTAACCAGGTCTGGGAATTTTCTTATTTTCCCGTCTGCATCAAAATAAATGATTAAAGAAAAAAATGATTGAACAGGGTTTAACGTCGCCTGCCCTATGGGTGTAAAGCTGCTTGAAGACAGCCGATTGGATTCTCTGGTCTTTATTGTCCATCGATAAAGACGTAGAGGACGTGCGGGTCTGGCCGCGATACGGGTTATGTGCACAGAAGGGCCTGTCTGCGGCTCCAGGGGCTGAAACAGGCTGACAGAGGAAGAGTGGAGGTTTTCTCTTCCCGCTTCCTCTCTCATATCACTTTCTCTTGTGTGTGTGTGTGTCCCTCCCCTCCATATATTAAGGTGTGTGTGTGTGTGTGTGTGTGTGTGTGTGCGCGCTCTCCAGCCTCATTAATGAGATGTCCAGAGGGGGTGGGGGGTGGATACTGACCGGGTGGGGTCTTTCATAGAAGGGATGGCGATGATGATATATATGTGAGCTTTGAGGCTTTGAGAGGGGAATGAAAGCAAGATGAAGGGTGCAGCTGACTGCATAAGGGCATATTAAAGCCAGATAGTTCTTGGCAGATTGTTTTATTGAGGCCTGTGTTGGTGTGGGGGGGCGGGGTTATTCTAATCAAATCTATTATTGTTCATATGCCGAACAGAGATATATAAATAGGGGCTGTTTCTAACTGTGCTGATAATATCAGAGTAACTTATCAAAGCTGTTATCCTTCGACACCAAACAGGAATAAGTAACTCATTTATATCTATTCATATAAATAGCAGCTTTTTGTGTGTAGTCTGTCTACAGGGCTTGCACATCAGAATGCTTCATGGGATTCTTTTTAAGACAGGCTTGAGGTTTCACGTTGATAATTTTAGCAGATTAGACAAAAATGGTGTTCAGGGTGAACTCATCCAGATCGTCATGTATAAAAAAATCAATAATTGTCCTCCAATATGTCCCCCAATATGGTATGTATTGGGGGACAATTATTTATTGTTGATAACACAGCCATCTTTATAGCCATGATATGATTGGATTGTTGGCCTATGCCTGCACGCCGTGTGTGCTGAATACCTCAATCAACAGCTATTTCATTTCAAGATGGTTTTGGTTGTGTGGCTGTCTTATGAGTTCAGAGTCTTGCAGTGAAGAGAGGATTTGGCAGATGGAAAAAGTGGCCGTGAATAAGTTACTAATCATCTGGGTTTTTGCACTGACGTCCGGACAGCAAACTCTTGGACTGGAGGAGTGGCTGATGAGATACTGATACCTAACCACACTAGATGTTTATATGGGATATGAGTGTCTTAAGATGTGTACGGGATGCACATGTGAGCAATAATAAACAATCCATTCGCTGAGTCATTGTATGAGGACGTCATGTCGATGTTGGGTTAGGGTTTTGGTTTGTTTTTTTTAAATGTCACAACAAGAAATAAAGAAACATGGGCTTTTTCCACTATTTTAAATCATTTATCTCTCTCGCTCGCTCTTTCCGGCCTTTTTGTTTCTCTCATTTTCCCCTGCGTCCTCCATGTGGCTTTCATTTGACGTAGTGATGTAATCTATCCTATCCACACAGGGGGAACACAATGGCGCTGCTGATAGCCTCACACCCCCGACACATCACCCTCCCTGCTTGAAGCCATGGTATACCAGCTCAGCAAGAACCTATTCCTCATTATCCCAAAAATAAAATCCTTCAATAGTAACTATCATTCTGTCTCTGGAATCGAGCATGAGATGCATAAGGCAAGATTTATGTTGAACTGTAAATTATGTCTTTTAGCTATGGCAACCATTCCAACTTTTGTCGCACATGCAATGCACAGGGTTTTATTCTCTTGTGTAAAGATCTAGCGTTATTGATCTCATGTGCATTCATTCGAGTATAATGAGGCCTTCTTCTCGTCCTCTACGCTTTAGGCACGCATGCACACACGCACGCAAGCGCACACACACCAAAACACACTCACACACGCACGCACGCACACACAGACACAGACACAGACACACACACACACACACACACACACACAAAAGTGTGGTTTGCTTCCATATTTCCATACTATACATACTATACAGCCAATACACTCTTATTTATATTTGCCCTTCGCAAATTCCGGATAGATGATGAAACCCTGGCTCTCAGGATTTCCCTTTCATCTCTTTGTTTATGCAAAGTGGGAACACATTGGGCCCCACCACCCCCCCGGCTGCCCAACAGTTCCCTCGGGGAGGTAACCCCGTGGGGATCCATCAAGGTGGAGCGTGACTCGGGGATGCAGTATGCCTGGGAGGTGGAAATACCCCTGGCTCGCTCACCGAGAGAGAGCCAGGATTACACGACTACCGTGTTGAGCTGTAGCCCAACATAATCACAGATTGTTATAATGACATCGCAGGCTCGTCTTCCTGCGCTAAGATCACACTATTCACTGCACCGTGCAATTACACACATCCTGTCATTTAGATGATACGGTGAGTTAGGGTTATAGTCATTATCAAGTTATTACTCTTCTTTCTTTCTTCCTTCTTTTATTTCCTCCTTTTCGACTGACTATGATTTGCTATTTAGCCTTTTAGCAGCTTTTGGCACCTGTAGAAACAGGTAATTAAGTAGAGGTTTGACAATGAATATAGAGACAGGTCATTAAGGAGTAGGTAGGGGTTAGACAGTAAACACAGAGTGGTCATTAAGGAGAAGGTGGGGGTTAGACATTGAATACAGAGACAGGTCATTAAGGAGCAGGTAGGGGTTAGACATTGAATACAGTGACAGGTCATTAAGGAGCAGGTAGGGGTTAGACAGTACAGAGACAGGTCATTAAGGAGCAGGTAGGGGTTAGACAGTAAATACAGAGACAGGTCATTAAGGAGCAGGTAGGGGTTAGACAGTAAATACAGAGCCAGGTCATTAAGGAGCAGGTAGGGGTTAGACAGTGAATACAGAGACAGGTCATTAAGGAGCAGGTAGGGGTTAGACAGTAAATACAGAGACAGGTCATTATTTTGTTCCTTTGTGCTTTCGGTCTTTCATTCTTCTTCCTCTTGCTGAGCCCCTGTAATGTATTTTAAGTGCCATAAAACACGCACGTTTATAATCGAGCCAATGAAATCTTTACTCTAATCTAAATGTATCTAGTCAAACCTAATGATCTTTAAATCCCCTCTAATTACTTCCAAACTTCCAAGAAGCACCATCTTTTCGGTTCCCCATAAAACAAGCTTCTCAAAGCACATTCAATGGCAAAGCCCATGCCAAGAAGTGGATAACTTTTTCCATAGGTATGTGTTTACATGTGCTTATTTCGTCAGCGTTTGCATCCAAGTCTGACTGTGAAGGCCAGGTCATGGCCTCCCCTACCACGCACTCTAAGCCATGGGCAGATTCCACCACGATATCTATTCCTCATGTGAGTCATCGGAGCCCACAAGCAACCGTATGCACATGTCCAACGCGTGCCTTTCTAAGCATTTGTGTACGCATCTCTGCAATGATATATGTCTGAATCCCCTTAAAGGGGTAGTTCAGAATTTTGGACTTTCACATTCTCTCTTTGGAAACATTTGGAAACTATTTTGAGTTATTTTAAAGTGAAGGTGAGCCCGGCTTGAATTGTCATGCTTTGTAAAAAGAAATGCTACGAGAAAAAAACCTCCACAGACACTATTCATTTGGTAATGTTTAAAACAAAGAATAAAAAAATATTGGTGCGCTGTCACTTTAAAGGGGTAGTTCGGAATTTTGGACATAGGGCCTGATTCCCAAGTTAGCCTTGGTGTTCTTTATCATTGGAGACAGTTTTCAACACATTTCATTCAGTCCTTCTAGTTGCAGAGTTTGCTCTGCTAGGCTAGCGCAGGGCAACGGGCATTACTAGCCTGCTAATAAAACCGTCTTACCCACTCAAGAAAAGGGTTTTGCTGTAAGAATTTTTTCAGCATCTCAATCTGTCACCTCAAGTTAAATATAAATACAGGGTTGCCCCAGCTTATGCCTGTAGATAAGAGCAGTCGAATGTAAACATAGAGGTGTGTGTGTGTGGGTGTGTGTGTGAGAGAGTGTGTGTATGTGCGTTTGTTTGCGTCTGTTTGTGCGTGTGTGAGAGAGCTTGTGTGTCTTTAAATGTGTGTGTGTGTGCGAGAGAGCTTTGTGTGTGTGTGTGCATGTTTGTCTTTGCGTGTGTGTGTACCTTTTGTGTGTGTGTGTGTGTGTGAATGTGTATCTGTGTGTGTGTGTGTGTGTGTGTGTGTCTGTGTCTTCGTGTGTGTGTGTGTACCAGAGACACAGCAAGCTGTTATACTGTTAGAGATAATAAGATAATTACAGGAAGCGGCTCCGCAGTGCTCTGGCAGAACACCAGCTCTGTACCCTCACATCCCTGCTACCACCATCAGAGTGATCTACTGCTGTTCAAACAGACACCCCTGCCGTTGGTTTCCTTAATAGCTGGAAAATAAACAGCGTCTACGGTGATCCACCCAAAAAGAATCGGCCACATCGCCTACGTTGTTGCTAGGGGGGATCTTTTTAAAGTCAGATAAACACTCTGTGATTCCGTCTCGCAGATCAGGTCCCTGTGAAAATACACAGATGCTAAAATAACAGCTAGAAGCAAGACTACAGCGCTCGCATTAGGAGCAGTGCCAGTCTTTTGGAGCTCCTTAAAAGTGTGGGGATTGTGCTACTTTGGGTTGATTGGGCTTCTGGTTCTGCTGCTTTGCTCTCGTCTTCTACATCGAACTCAAACAACGCTGAAACCAAAGGGATAAAAGTCTCCATGGACTCTGCCACATCTCCGTAGATCTGCTATTGTTAGATGCGAGTGTGTGTGTGTGTGTGTGTGTGTGTGTGTTTGTGCATGCTTGTGTGTGTGTGTGTGTGTGCGCCCACATGTGTGCATGTGTGTGTGTGTGGGTTTGTGCATGCTTGTGTGTGTGTGTGTGTGTGTGTGTGTGCACGTGATTGTGTGCGTGTATGTGTGCACGTGGGTGTGTGTGTGCCAGACGTGTGCATCTGTGTGCACGTGTGTGTGTGTGTGTGTCTGTGTGCACGTGGGTGTGTGTGTGCCAGAAATGTGTGTCTGTTTGTGTGTGTGTGTGTGTGTGTGTGTGTGCCAGACGTGTGTGTCTGTGTACACATGTCTCTGTGTGTGTGTGTGTGTGTGTGTGTGTGCGTGCATATGTGTGCAGTTCTCCGTACTCTCCCGCCCCTCTTGATGGATTCACTAGCGCAGGTCCCTGTGTTCCAGGGGTCCCTTGAGGAGGGACTTTCCAGGTCTTCCTGACCTCTTGTTGTTTCACCGCATAGGGCCTCAGGTCTTCCGAGAGCCCTTCCACTTCCACTCCCCGGCTCTCCAGGTGCTCATCCAAGGGCAGGTTGAGAGCTGCGCTGTCACTTTCAATTACCCAGAATCGGTAAATGATGTGTGGGTTGGTGGTTGTGGCCGTGGGTACGCCCGTGTGTGCGGTAGGCCTAGTGGCAGGACGGTGAGCGTGTGTGTTTTGAATTCTATTTCCGTACATGCGTGTTCAATGCTGGTTTTAATTTGGACACATATTTTTAAGGGTGAATGTTTCAGCTCAAATTCAAACATCATGTGAATAAAAAAGAAATAATCAAGACTTCTGGGAAGGAGGGAGGGGGAGGGGTTGCTATCCCGATGGTTTTGCCCTTGCCAACTTTGTGATGCATCTTTACAGCCGTTCCATGTAGTGAGTGTTGCTCAGGATGAGCGATGCTGTATGAATCCTCACTCCTTATACTCCTTATACTGTGAGGAGCTTTACCCTCTCTGGGACGCAACCTTTGACCTCAATCCAGACGGAGCACCACATCCACAACCGCAGCGTGGCGTCGGCGTGCACTCTGAACGCCGCTGCACCTTAATCTTTGAAAAGGCCTTCCGACATCACGGACACGTTCACTGCCTGGATGGCTGGAGAAACCATACGATTTCACACATGGTTTTATACTTTCAGAAAGGGCCTTGTGTGTGTGTGTGTGTGTGTGTGTGTGCGCGCATGCATGCTGTCTTGAAATACTTTGCAAGGCAATGTGTTTATGGCT
>NC_136942.1:1166487-1186487 GCF_949987615.1 Pollachius pollachius | reverse complement strand
GTCTGCTCGGTGGCCGGGGCCAACGGCATCGACACACACTTTGACGAGCTCGGTAAGGCCTCCTGTTTGAAGGGCCCATGACATGCCGCCAGGTGTGAGTGTGATTAGCCCTTCAAGCCATTTTGAAAATCCATCCAGCACACATCTAGGTGGACACGCCCACTAGTGATGACATAAGGGGCAGATTTTCAAAACGGCTTTCAAGGCTAATCAAAGTCACACCTGGTGGCGTGTCATGGGACCTTTAAGGTGCATGCCACTCAAAAATGACTTCCTATTGTCAGGATGCTACAAAGCCGTATCTACAGTAAAACATAAGTAATAAGAAATGAAATGTTCTCATCGGTTGTAGAGGACATCTTTGTGCTCCAGAACAAGGACGAGAAGAATCCAGAGATCTTTGGACTTTTCAGCACCACAAGGTCAGTTGACTGATCGTTGTCGCTGTGCTATTTTCTGCATTAATCATAACTATCTGCTTGCCTTATTCCCATTATGTCTATTTTCTCTTTTTCTATTTGGTCATGTGAAGTACTTTGTAACAGTTTGTTTTAAAAAGTGCCACATATATAAACCAGTAAAACATACTTAGCTTACCACCAGAACACATCCCTTTCCAATGACTGTCCTGTCTTCACCACGACCCCCGCCCCATGTCTCCTGCAGCGCCGTCTTCAAGGGCTACGCCGTGTGCGTCTACCAGATGGACGACATCAGGGCGTCCTTCAACGGGCCCTTCGCCCAGCGGGAGAGGCCCGGCCACCACTGGGCCCCCTACGAGGACCGTGTCCCCTACCCCCGGCCCGGCTCCGTGAGTAGGCCCCCGTGAGCCCCCGTGAAGCCCCCGGGAGAGGCCCAGCCGATGACGTGGCCCCCCCGAGCCGTACCGACGCTGCCACACACACACACGGCATTCACGGGTTCAGCGCGCGCCACATGTCTCTGCGTTGTTGGGTCACACAAGAGCCTTTTGTGTGCGAGAGCGTGTGTGGTCTCTCCGGGGCGCCGCACCGCGCCAGGGCCACTAAATGTGAGCGCTGTTGTGGCTAGGTCATGCTGTTGTGGCTAGGTCATGCGAGAAGCCTTTTTTCTGTGGGGGGGGGATTTGGAGCCGGGGGTTTATAGCCATCGCAGCTTTACTTTGTATTAGGTCGTGCATCGAATGGCACTGCCTTGTATTACACTTCCCTTTTTCCTGTAATTGTTTTTTGCCTATTCCACGCTTGTGTGCCTTTCCCTGATTGCCTCTTTTTTGTTTTTTTTCCCGTTTTTTTTTCTCTGCCTGTTCCACCACCACCACCCACCCCCACCACCACCACCACCACCACCACCACCGCCACCGCCACCGCCACCACCACCACCACCACCACCACCACCACCACAACCTCCACCACCACCACCACCACCACCACCACAACCTCCACCACCACCTCCACCACCACCACAAACCACAACTACCCCCACCCACCACCCCCACCACCACCACCCCCACCACCACCACCACCACCACCACCACCACCTCCACCACCATCACCACCACCCACCACCACCTCCACCTCCACCACCACCTCCACCTCCACCACCACCACCACCACCATCACCACCACCACCACCACCACCACCACCACCACCACCACCACCACCACCATCACCACCACCACCCCCCCCACCACCACCACCACCACCACCACCACCTCCACCACCACCACCCCCCCCACCACCACCACCATCACCACCTCCACCACCCCCACCACCACCACCACCACCACCTCCAACACCACCTCCACCACCACCTCCACCACCATCACCACCACCTCCACCACCACCACCACCACCACAACCTCCACCACCACCACCATCACCACCACCTCCACCACCTCCACCACCACCACCTCCACCACCACCTCCACCACCACCACAAACCACAACTACCCCCACCACCACCACCACCACCACCACCTCCAACACCACCTCCACCACCACCTCCACCCGTGCGCAGTGTGCCAGTAAGATGAACGGCGGCGGCTTCTCCAGCTCAAAGGAGTTCCCTGACGAGGTGCTGCGCTTCGTGCGCGCCCACCCGGTCATGTACCGGGCCGTGCAGCCGCTGCACCGCCGGCCCGTCCTGCTGCAGACCCAGGGGGGGGGGCGGAGGCTGACCCAGCTGGCGGTGGACCGCGTCCAGGCCCAGGACGGGCACTACCACGTCCTGTACATCGGCACCGGTACGCACCAACAAGCACTAATGAGCGACGCATCAAACAAACACACGGAACGCCAAACAGCAGTAATCATGAAGGGTCACAAACAATACTGTCAAAATAAATGTGGTGTCTGTGGGAGGAGGCCGGAGCTGATGTATCCCCACCCCTTATTCGGGGTTATTATTATTAGTTTTAAACAACTATTTACATAATGTGCATCTAATTATTTGTATTTATACAATACTCTAATGTAAAAAATAAAAATACACAAACAAACATGCACGCACACACACATGCGCGCACACATGTACACAGGCGTGGACGCATGCACGCACATAGACAAGCACACATGCACGGACACGCGCGCGTGCACACTATGAAAGCCATTATAAAAGTAGACGTAGTTACCGGAATCAACGTCAATGCGGATTCATTAACAGTCATTAAGTCATTAACATTAAGTTACCATTGATATTTGTTTGAAAGCAGAATTGAATAATGAATGAATAAATACAAACCAATGATTTAACACATTTTGTGTGTGTGAGTATGAGAGCCTGATATGGACCATGAAACAAACATAACCTGTTTATGTGATGTATTTGTTGGTCTCCGTTCTCAGACGACTCTGTGGTGATGAAAGTGATCACCATCTACAACACAGACACAGACACCGTGGAGGAGGTCTTGCTGGAGGAGCTCCAAGTGTTCCAGGTACAGCAGTGTTGTAATGCAGAGGGACTGAGAAGGGGTTCACACTGTGGTGATTTCAGTGTTGGCCGGTGAGGCTCTGGCGCACGGTTCATACGGCTGTCTGGTGTGGCGCACTGCTGACATTCTGGAGCTCCGTACGAAGAGTGTGCGAACTGTGTGTCTGCCAATGTTAGGGCCAAACGCCGACTGTAAATGCCAATGCTATGCGTGGACTGTCCCACTTCACAAACGGCGCCTTTGTCTGATGGTTGTTTTTGCTTGTTTTTGTTGCCATTCGTTTTGCAGGGTTTAATGAACCGAGCTTTTGTTTGAAGAGCAATTAAACTCAACATTTTCTGCCTGCCTATCTATTTGATTGACAGCTGCATTGATAGCATTGAAAAACATAGTTCTTTGATGTTTCTAATGAATTTGCCATGTTGTGGTAGCTTAGCTTGTTCATTTCTCTGGGGGGTTGGGGGGTAGACTCAGCATAGTTAAGCTTATTTAATAAGAGTAAGTGGAAGCTTTCTCTACTCAGTGCACTTTTCATGTAGCTTGCCAAATAGGTCAATGTTTGAACAACTTATATAAAGGTGCTGGAAGATTTAACAGCTAATATTTGAGAGTGGTTTGTTAGCAATGGCCTAGCCATCCATCAGCTGCTGCTGATAAAAATGCGTTGCAGAGAGAGTGAGGGGACTTTTTTTATGATTAAATTTTGTTTCAAAATCTTGCTCTCTGTGGTCATTTTCGGATCCCTTTTTTTAAACTCTCAAATCCGACATACATTGTTTGTGTAATGCGAATGACTAACAATTACATCTCCAGATTGATCAAAGTTATATTTCTCTTCTTTCCTTTCTAAGGTGCCCACAACAATAACAGAAATAATCATATCATCCAAAAAGGTAAGGGGGCATCTGGGGCAGTTCAATTCTAGCAAGCCTGCTACATATTTACTGTGTTTTTACATCCAGCTGTCAATCTGACTGCAGTTCTTACATTTGGCCACAAGGTGATACCATTGGATCATTTTGTTTCTCAAATCTGGGACCCAAGTGAAGTCAAGTGAAGTCAAGTGAAAACATGCTTCGTAAATAAATGCTGACCAATGCATAGCCGTTTTTTCATTATTATTTAAAATATTTTTATTTCCTTTACAAAAGTAATAAAATAATGGAGTTAGTAGTGTGATGATGTGTAAAAAAACCCGCTTTATAGAAAGATAAATGATGACATTAACGGTGAACTGTGCGGTCCACAGCAGCAGCTGTATGTGGGCTCGGAGGTGGGCGTGGCCCAGGTGCGGCTGCACCAATGCGAGCTCTACGGTTCCCAGTGCGCCGACTGCTGCCTGGCCAGGGACCCCTACTGTGCCTGGGATGGGCTTACCTGCTCCAGGTACTACCCTGCTGGAGTCTACCCCAAAAGGTAACGCACACACACACACACACACATATATACCGTGCACACACAAGTTCTGTGTGACACGCACACAGACAGCTACACACCCTGGCACAGAGCCACACACAGAGGACCCGCGTGCACGTGCAAGCGCAGACACACGAACAAACAGACACGCATACACCCACGGCCAATTGTGCTGCCGTCGAGAGAGAGAGCCGTCAGATGGTCGGCAGTTCCCCTGCCGAGGTGCGATATATCGTTGGTTATACGGTTAGCACCTTCCCCACTCCTCGCTGTTTCCTCTCGCACAACACTCTGTCCACCGCCGGCTCCCTGATTACCAGACGAGAAGAATGGATGTACCTTCTACCGAACCTCTTTACGAGACTGGATGTAATAGTGTGTAATGGATGCATAATACCAGGCGGACGGGGCCCACACGAACGCCTGTTTGTTTCAATCACATTTGCCTCCCCCAGTGAACGCGGCCTGTATCAGAATAACAGCTTCTGACACGAGCCAGGAAGTTAGCTTGTTGTGGTACTTTGAGAGGGCAGATTAGAGACATGCACACACAGCCTTAAACCCTGGCCACACCTTATACACCTTATACAATGTGATGTGGCAATACGTTTTTATTTAGCTCCGTTGACTCTCATACTACTTTTTCAAAGGTTCTTCTCAAAAGTTCAGGTATGACACACGAGGTGGGCGGGACTTAGCCGCTCCATTACCTGTGTGTGTGTGTGTGTGTGTGTGTGTTAGTCACAGGCTTTCTACCTTTAGAGAAGCAGTAGGCCTGCTCTGTAAAGCCAAATCCAAACAATCACCCGATTATCAGTGCTTTATCCTCAACAAGTAAATTAACTCGGCTGTCTCGATTTATTTTTCATTCAAAACATGCAACTGATTCATTTTGAGAATTAGGAACGTGATATGCATATTTATTTTTTAGATGAAGAGGAAGCGTCTATGCATTGTTTAACATTGATATATTATTTGTACGGGGTCCGGTTAGGGTGCTGTTCTGTGAGCGCGGGTCTGTTCATCATTACCTGTTTAATACCCGAGTGGACCCGAGGAATACCTGTGATCAGCGCTGATCACCGGAGGAACCTGGTGACGCGTGAACCCGCCTGGTAATCAGGCTGACCATTAGGATCAGCCTGAGGGTGACAAGGTGCTAAAACCATAGGAGCGTGAAATAGGGGGAAGAAAGGTTGAGCAGTGGAAGAGAGTTGAGCACAGAGGAAAGGCCAAGGTAAAGATGGAGTATGTTTTGTGTTACTGACTGTTATAGGGAGGCACTTCGCATTATGACACAAAACCGTAGCCTCTTCAAGGTAGGGCTTTCTGTTATTTTAATATCCTTTTATAAGGTTACCAAATTGTATCCGACATGATTCATGTTTTGAGCGGTGCAGGTAAATTCTTTTAGCACCGTTTTCATGACCAGACACTATTTCCGGTCGATTAAGCATCGTCTCAGCTCCTGGGTCTCCCCCCACTCAGACATGAAGGGTCTGTCACATCCCACACATAAACTGGTCGGTGTATATCTATTAAAATCGGATCCAATCGGCTCTCAGAAGGAGTTTCCCAGATCCATTATGCTCCCAGTCCGTCCTTCTGGACCCCTGAAGACCTCTGGCTGCAATGCCATAGTTTAAACCACCAGGCCATGTTGGACGTAGGCCATTCCTGGAAGCTGGTTTAAAAGCCGGTTTGCTTTTTAGTCAGTCAGCATTCATTTGATCTCCCAGTAGTCTGCCAGTAAAGCCTGGAGCCTAGTCTTTTCTATTCATTTCTCTGTCTCTCTCTCTCTGTCCCTCTGTCCCTCTCCCTCTCTCTGTCTCTCTGTCTCTCTGTCATGCTATTCCCGTCTCAATCAGCGCTCCCTTATCTCCGTTATTCACGTGTTATTCTGTCTAACCCCTCCCGTCATTTCACAGCCGCCGGTTCAGGCGCCAGGATGTTCGCCATGGCAACGCCGTCCAGCTGTGTAATGGGCTGCAGATCGACGGTGAGCGCACGTGATGCGGACGTGATTGTTATGCGTTATGGGATGTGAAGCCATGGGATGCACGTGTGTCTCGGGGGCGGCTCTGTTGATGTGTGTGTGTGTGTGTGTGTGTGTGTACTGTTTTGATTGCACATTATTATCATAACACGTGAACATCTATATATGTCCACACATTGATAGCTGTCCATGAAAACACGGCCATATTCAGCCACTGAGGAAGCCTAAAGAGGAATGGTGGAGCAGGCATCTCGTTCTTATTGAAGCATACCTTCATTGTCCACCAATGAGGAGGGGGAGGGGAGGGGCTAATGAGTTAGCGATTTTCCAGTCACGACGCGGCTGCCATGGCAGTATAGGTATGCAACAGCATGCAATAGGCTCCGGTTCTCTTGGTAAAGGGCGACTACCGGCGGACTAGCCAGGGGGCTTGTCAAGTAGAAGGCTAGCAGCAAGGGTGGCCAGGTTTCCTAGCAAGCCTCTTAGGTAGGGTAGAGAATATACCGGTAACATGGTCATAGGGAATCAGGCATCAGCAACCACATTCCATGCGTAAGTGTGTGCGTGAGTCTTTTTGTGTGTGAGAGAGTGATTGTGCAGGTTGATATATTGCTTACGGCCATACCACCCTGAACCCGCCCGATCTCGGAAGCTAAGCGGGGTCGGACCTGGTTAATACTTTGATGGGAGACCGCCTGGGAATACCCGGTGCTCTAAGTTTAACTCAACGTCATTGTAGAAGAGGGTCACCCCTCAATTGATCTTTCGAGGTTTAATAAAGGAAAATGAAATGAAATGATTTGAAATGTAACCACATTCATTTGTAACCGTAATCAACGGTGTATGTGACACTCCATCGTTGTGTGTGTGTGTGTGTGTGTGTGTGTGTGTGTGTGTGTGTGCGTGTATGTGTGTGTGTACAGACCAGCAGCTGGGCGTGGCAGAGGAGAGGACGGTCTATGGGGTAGAGACCAACAGCACCCTCCTGGAGTGCACCCCTCGCTCCCTTCAGGCCAGGGTGCTCTGGTTCCGACAGCAGGGAGAACTGCAGCATGAGGTCGGTCGGGGCCACGCACACACACACACGCACACACACACACACACACCCCTGTCCCCTCCTCAAAGAACCATGGTTCCGTGAGGAGGGGACAGATCTTTAACTTATAGAACTTTATCTTCAGGATCCAGTGATATAAATGTAATGACCCTGCGCGCATATTCTGTGCACAGCCGATCATATGTATGTGTCATATATTCCCAGCTTCCATTGAAACATAGGGGATGCTTCTATTTATGTATTCTGCTTCTATTTTTATGTTTATTTCATTTCTGCTTGATTTACCGTTTAATTGTGCGTTCAAAAGGAAAAGGCCTTTTGCTCGGTATTGTCAAGCTTAAACACGTTGGTGACAAATTCATTCATCAAATTGAATGTCTGCCCATATGGGTGTCATATGAGATCAGAGTGGGCCGTTATATGGGGCTCTGCCCAGTGTTCCCAGTGCAGCCCACGTAGTTAGCCTTAAAACCATGTGTCGTGGCTAAGCCCTTTTCGAGGCCACTACGGGTTGTTAAGGGTGGATTGATGTGCGCACAGTGGACGCAGTAAATAACAAACGGGAGTTAAGTTTGACAATAATACGGCAGGTTTGTTTTCCTTTATAAATCCATTCACCGGCAATAACGGTAACTCATAATACACTCATAATACACTTCAGTAACAAAATAACAAACCGAATTGCTGATCACTATCACACAAAGGGCACAATCGAAAAACCATTTGCTCCCAATTAAAGTGTAATTCCGGCGAAAATTGAACCCAGGGTCTTTGTTTTGTCACGTATACCCATCAAACCAGCCCTCCAGATACCTTTCTCATTTACACAAGTCGTTATCGACTTGTGTGGACTTCCTGGAAACATGGACACACCGGTAAGGCACAGACTTGGAAAACGGTCCTTTGTAATAAACTCCCGGTACGCTAACAAAGTTGTTGATGCTTTTGTTTTATGCGTAGGGACCCTAGTCATGCTACTGCAGAGGCTTGGTGCTGTTTTGAGCAATATAAGTGGTAAAAAGGTGCCGGTTTAGAAGCGTTCGAGGTGTCCCTACCCAATAACATGGAAGCTAAACATTGCGCCGGGCAAACTCTAAAAAGTATCTGGAGGGCTTATTTGATGGGTAAACATGCCGTAACAAAGACCCTGGGTTAAGTTTTCGCTGGAATTCCACTTTAACAACACCTGTTTCTCTGTTTCCCTCGAGCCCCCCTATGGAGCCCAAAACGTGAACACAACTGAATGAATGAACACGGCTCCTACACCACGCATGTTTCAGTTTCTCTGTGTACCCGAACTGTCCCAGATACGCTCTTGGACCCCGCCTGAATGTCCGATATTACTTGTGTGTGGATGATTGAAGTGATTCGTCTTCTTGAATCGGACCATCTACACACGCCCCTCACTGACCCTTCGTCTCCTGGGAACACATGACCATAAACCGCTCGGCACGACATGCACGTTACGTTACGTCGGGCGCCCCCGGGACGAGTCGTTGTTTTCATCCCGATAACGATGTGAGCGTCTCCGCGGCTACGTGGCTAACTAACCTAGCGCTAACTCCTTCCGCGTCGTCTCCTCCTCCTAGCTCCAGGCCAGCGAGCGCGTGGTGCCGACCGCGCACGGGCTGCTTCTCCTGCACGTGCGCGGCTCCGACGCCGGCGTGTACGTGTGCCAGACGGCCGAGCACGGCTACGTGCACGCCCTGCTGCGCGTGGCGCTGGTGGTGCTGAAGGGGGAGCGCGCGGCGGCGGCGGCGGCGGCGGCGGCGGCGGCGGGCGACGGAGAGAAGGAGCTGTTGTGTCCCACCTCCTCCTCCTCCTCCTCCTCCTCCTCCTTCGCGGGGCCCGGCCCCCACTCCCGGGTGTGGTACAAGGAGTTCCTGCAGCTGATTGGCTACGGGGACGCCCAGCGGGTGGAGGAGTACTGCGAGCGGGTGTGGTGCTCGGACAAGAAGCGCAAGAAACCCAAGAGGAGGTACGCCCCCCCCGGGGGGGCGGGGGAGAAGAAGGGGAAGGCCAGAGGCGGGGAGGGCTCCCACCGCGCCCCCAGACACACACTGGATACATGAGGGTGTGTGTGTGGCCACACACGCACGCACACGCACACGCCCCCCCCGTACACACACACCAATGCACACATGTGGAAACTCACACGCAGTCCAACACGCCCACACACAGATGTTGAAACACCCACGCACACACTGTTGTAGAAATGCGCACACACACACACACCTCACGCCAACACACATTTCGAGACATAAACTTCCCCTCACCCACCACCACACACACACAGACTAAAGGTCAGGCTCTCTTGTGTTCCCACCACCGAGCAGATATCAGGACACAATTTGTCCCTATTATTATTATTCCTGTGAGTTATATCTGCTTTAAATGTCCAAAACAACCTTTAGGTCAAATCAGGGCAGTTTGTTGAGCAGACGAATCCTCTCATGACCAGCGTTGAATATGGGGTTATGTAAAGTCCTATGGACCGTCAGAGCACTGGGCCCCTGCATGAGCTGAAATGAAATTGAGTGGATCGTGAGCTCTGACCCGAAGAGACATGCCACGCATAAGCTCCCCCTGGAGTGAGCCAGAGCAAACTGGTTGACCAAAACAAACACGAGAGACTTGACAAACGGCTGATCTTCTCCCGGGCGCTGCGGTTCATCACGACGACGCGTTCGCCACTTTACTGTATCCCATGCCATCCCATATTTTTTACTAATTTATTTCCTTTCAGTTTTCAATTGTAGATGGGTGTTCAACTGTAAGTACAGTGTTTTTCATGTTTTTTGTAGCTAAAACAAGCTTTGAGTTTAGTGATGCTTTCATAGCAGTGGTCATAATGATGATATGGGTTTGATGGCATGTATTATCAATAATAAATAAGCCCTCAAACTAAATGCATAGTAAATATTGAAGCACTTAGTTATTACCATTCAGTAGTGAGTGAAGTCGATTTTTTTTTATATCATTGGGTATTTGTGCATATGGTGCACACCTTCACATCTACTGGATGCTATTGACGAGACATACCAACAGTATTTATGCAATGCACATTATATTTATTCAAAACTCAAAATTACTTCTGTGTACACATCTCGTAACTGCAACCGCATATCAAAGAATTTTCATCATCTGACGATTCAAAATTATCAGATGATTACTTTGCTTCCACCGTTTATTTTGTTCTCCCCTTCTCTCTGACTGCCTACCCTCTTTTATTGAACAACGGTGTAGATGTCATCCACAATTTCACCACACTGTCATGAAGGTATTTGTCCTTTTAAAATGAATGGAATTCTTCAAGACAAAATTAAACGCCATTCTTGCTTTTTGTGATGTAAAAGGAGAAATTATTCAGACAGGAAGTAAGGGTGGGGCTTACGGTCAAAGGGATCGTATTGGAGTAATCACAGGAATATGATTAGTGGTTGGAATGCTATGCCCGCCCACTTGGACTCGGAGACGCAATCACAAAGGTGCGTCTTTTCTGGAGGAAATTAGCTGCTGACAGTAAACGTTGTGTCCCGCGTTGTCTTCAAGGTGACCATTGAGCATGCCCTGTGCTGTATTCAAGTATTAAGGCCTCATGAATATTCCGTCAATCTAGATCTGAGATGTTTCACATGTAATACTTTAATGTTACATAATCTGTTGTAGTGACCTTGCAGTAGTAATATACCGTTAGCCTTCTTCATATTTTATTTTGTGCCTTATTTATGTAATATTTTGTCAGTGGATTATTTGAACTTTGTTGTGTGACTACGCTTATGTGATGCAAAAAGCCAGCCAGTGGAGTGCAAGGTTAGTGGAATCAGGCTGAAGGCATTGACAGCTGCATTAAAGTGTGAATGTTGTGCCTCCATTTTACTCCAATAAATACCTTTAACTAAAACAAATTCTGCCGCCGTCTCCGCACCGTTGTGTCATAACCATGAACTCTGATGTAGAGAAATACTGCATACACATATACAAACACACACAATCATAGACACACACACACGAGAATATAGTACATTTATAAATTATAAATATTTATAAATTAAATAAATTAATAAAGGAATTACATAAATTGCACATATTGCAATACAATAGTAAAACGTGCACCACACACTGCAAAACCACCGGTTGGCAGTTGCTAAGTAGGAACAAGACAGCCAACATCTGTAGCTGTACACCCTGGGCAGGTGAACATGATATTTGAGGAGATCAATTGTTGGAATATATTCATGAGATACAGTCGTCTGTCAAGCTTCAGGATGAACCTGAGAGGGAAAACCTGTCCCAGCAGGGTTTCTTTATGCAGCATCTGAGGGCCCAAATCACTGCTGATTCCATCCCAGTCGCTACCATAGCAACAGGCTCTGCACGTGTGTGCTCCCCAACACTTTATCAAATCTCTCTCCCGCTCTTTCTCTCTCTCACTCTCTTTGTAGGTACCTCTTTCATTGTATCTCCCTGCCCATCGCTCTCTCTCTCTCTCTCTCTCTCTCTCTCTCTCTCTCTCTCTCTCTCTGTCTCTCTCTCTCTCTCTCATCCCTCTCTAGGGATAAAAGCCTTCCTTCTCTCTCTGCTGGTGTTTAACCCCCCTCAGTCCCTTCAGATGCACCAAATCTCCCACTTTATTAAATAGAAAGGGGCCTCCAGCTATATAGGACATTTCCATGTTCCATTTTCTTATTTTACGTACAGATTCAAGTAACTCATGAGAACAATACTTAATCATTGTAAAATAAATCCCAATATAATAATTGCGCCCGTGTTATGAGTTTCAAAAAACGTAATTTCTAGTTTCGCAGTAGGGAGGCTTTCTATCAAGTTCAGGGTGGACAGCAATCTACCAGCAGATCAGCAGGCACTTACCTTTGTAATAAATGCTGCTGCCATGCTGGTTGAACCCTCACTACTCAGCAAAAGCACTTCCTCCTTTTGGATTTGAATGTTGAAGATTACAGTAGAAGTGCTGCTGCATTAGAAGCTTCTAGAAGCTCCTCTCCCAGTACTGAATTTATAATACCCTCCCCCAGTACTGCCTGTTTATCCGCCTCTCCCAGTACTGCATGTATATCCCCCTCTCCCAGTACTGCATGTATATACTCCTCTCCCAGTACTGCCTGTATATCCACCTCTCCCAGTACTGCATGTATATCCCCCTCTCCCAGTACTGCCTGTATATACTCCTCTCCCAGTACTGCCTGTATATACTCCTCTCCCAGTACTGCCTGTATATCCACCTCTCCCAGTACTGCCTGTATATACTCCTCTCCCAGTACTGCCTGTATATCCACCTCTCCCAGTACTGCCTGTATATACTCCTCTCCCAGTACTGCCTGTATATACTCCTCTCCCAGTACTGCATGTATATCCACCTCTCCCAGTACTGCATGTATATCCCCCTCTCCCAGTACTGCCTGTATATACTCCTCTCCCAGTACTGCCTGTATATCCACCTCTCCCAGTACTGCCTGTATATACTCCTCTCCCAGTACTGCCTGTATATCCACCTCTCCCAGTACTGCCTGTATATCCACCTCTCCCAGTACTGCCTGTATATACTCCTCTCCCAGTACTGCCTGTATATACTCCTCTCCCAGTACTGCCTGTATATCCACCTCTCCCAGTACTGCCTGTATATCCCCCTCTCCCAGTACTGCCTGTATATCCCCCTCTCCCAGTACTGCCTGTATATCCACCTCTCCCAGTACTGCATGTATATCCCCCTCTCCCAGTATTGCATCGCCCCTTCTCTCCTCGTGCCTCCCCCATTCCCCGGTCGAGGCGCAGCCCCCCATTACAAGGAAACCGCCATCAAAAAGCCCTTCTCGTTTCCATCAACGCCGGCGCCCTGGAAGCCTTAATAGCCGGGGAGCTCGGTGGACCGGAGAGAGGCGAAGGTTATGAGACACTGGACAATGAGTGGGAGAAGCAGGGGCACTAAATGGGGCCTTCCATCACAACAGGTTCTGCTGTCTGGCTGTTTGTTTGTGTGTGTGTGTGTTTGTGTGTACGTGTGTGTGTGTAGGGTGCGTGCGAATAATGCATTGTTTGAATGCACTGTTGTGTGGACAGAGACTAGGCAACGACACAGTCAATAGACAATCGCATGCAAAATAACAGCAACTCAGTGTACTATGACACACACAGAGCTGCTGTTATTCTGCAGTGTGTGATTGTGTGCCTGTTTGTGTGAGTATTTAATATAACATTTAGAAATTCTGCATAGATTCAAACGCATAATGAGAGTGTGCGCATGTTTATGTATGTATGTTTTCAATGTGTTGTGTTTACACGAGAGAGTGTGTGTGTGTGCGTGCGTGTGTGTGTGTGTGTGTGTGCTGAGATGAAAGTCTCTCTCTTTCTCTCTCTCTCTCTCCCCCTCTCTCTCTCTCCCTCTAACTCTCTCTCTCTCTCTCACTCTGCCTCTTCCCCCCCTTTCTCTCTCTCTCCCTCTCCCTCTAACTCTCTCCCCCTCTCGCTCTCTCTCTCTCCCTCTAACTCTCTCTCTCTCTCTCCCCCTCTCTCTCTCTCTCTCTCTCACTCTCTCTCTCTCTCTCTCTCTCTCTCTCTTTAGCCTTTTCTGTGTGGTGTCTTATCAGTGACATGCAAGAACCACCCAGCATGAGTACAGTGCCCTCGGCGACTTGGCGGTGCCTCTGTGTGTGTGTGTGTGTGTGTGTGCGTGTGTATGCATTGCACTGCCTCTACCTTCATATGTATTTCATATCAACTTTGAACCGTAGAACAAACATTCACAATTTACAAAGAAGGTTCCTTTAGGATGTCAACGGATGTTTTGGGCAGGATTCAGTCCCGTAAGAACAGTGCCATGGTAACGGGTAACAGATGTATTTTTAATTTTATTGGTAGCACTTTACAATGAGGGTTCATTAATTAACCATTAATAAGCATTTGTGAATGCAATATTATTATATAGCATTAGCATAGGGGTTAGGGTTACATAAACACCATTAGTAAACGTGAACGCCATTTGTAAATTATTATCATGCCATTATTTAACTGTTAATCATTGCTTAATGCTGTATGTTATCTTATATAAGTTTCCATTTCCTTAGCAAATCCCTTTTCTGATTTCCTTTTATCAAAAGGTGTTGCATTTGTTTTTATCCCCTAATGATGAAGGATTTGTTGACAGGAACTAAAACATTAAGAATAATCTATTAATGTCCTTGATTAATGGGATAAACAATGATAAATTACCATCAGGAGCAGATGAACATGCCCGTGGAAGAAAGGCATGGAGATGTGTCAAACAAACTCAGAATCTGGCATAGAAACTAGCACACAGTGGCATATCAGACAACGTGCACATGCACAGATGTGCACATGCACGTACGCACTCTCTTATCTCTCTCTCTCAGATGCATACACATACACACACACACACATATATATGCATTATCTTTCTCTTTCTTTCTCCCTCTCTCTCACACACATACACAAACACAAACACAAACACAAACACACACACACACACACCGTTTTATACAATAGGGGGGGGGGGGCGCGGTTCTGCCTCACCCCAGGGTGTTGTTGATGCCGTCACCTCTCTGATGTCAGCCACCCCACAAAGCAGGAACATGAGGGGTAGAAGAAGTGAATCATTCATATGCAACCTATTTCCATATTCCCAGCCCAACCTAGAGCGAGGGTTGAGCAACAATAAAAAAGCAACTCCGTGGCCAGGTTAGTGCCGAGCGACGTTCCCTGTCTGCTCCTGGCCTCAGGACCAGGAACACACATTATCCCTCTGCCGGATGCTGCCGGGACCCGGAGAAAGGGATATTATTGGGCAGGAAGACGGAAAGTGAAAATGTCAGTGAATGCTCTGTAGAGCACAGTTTAAATACAAATGAGAAATATCCATTTCCTTTCAGCAACCACGGGGTCATCACATGTTGTAACGGTTTTACAGATTCCGCTCTATGTACTCCTATGCCGGAATGTAAAGTGTGTGTGTGTGTGTGCGTGTGCATTTGTGTGTGTGTGTATGTGTGTGTGTGTGTGTGTGTGTGCGGGTACGTGCGTGTATGTGTGTTAAAATGCAGGGGCGGAAGCAGGCCATGTTAATCTGTGGGTAATCCTTGTCTTTGAAACCCGTGCTCCTCTTTAATCCGTCTTTACGCTTATCCCCCCCCCCACCATTTTCATCATTGCATCATCATTATTATTGTGAACTTCGAACTGCGGGGGCCCCAACCTGCTGGAGCAGGCTGTGAAACATCAGGAGGCAACGTGACGCACAATGAGCCGCACAACATCGGGGGGGGCCAACAACGACTCAGCGATGCTGGATCGTTACTCAGCAAATTGTGGCAGACGTTTGCTGTAAATTGATTTGAGGTTTTAGCTTCCAAAGGACTTAATGTGAATGAATTGTCATCGATGTACATACGCTGTAGGATTAATAGGGCTCAGACGGCATAAAAAACACACATAGAATATTCCTCTCTCAGTTATGTCTTAAGGCAAACTGGCCGGTGTAAAAATAGTCTGCAGTATGTAACCTCCACTTAGACAGAATGATCCACATCGTTTAACTGAGGAAGGCAAACCTTAAAGATTTTTTAACGTTGACTGATTCAATTTGAACGCCTCTGAATCCACCTTTTAAAACAGCATCATCAAGACTTCACACTGAGGACACTTTCAGGCACACTGCTGTTTCTGCCTGCAGATGACAGGGAATCCCAGCACTATGCAAAGGTGTGCTATGTGGCAATTAGGAAGGAACTCTCCACCAGTGCTGTCAGGACTGTCAGAACTGAAATATTTTCTGAGTTAACATAGCCAACCGCCCAATCCTAATATTGATGGTTTTGTATTTGAAATGCATATATGGTGACGTGTTGCTGTGTTATGTCTGTTTAGTGAAGTACGTTTGGGCAGTAGGGCAAAGGAAATAAGGGGCAAATGCATGATATGAAATATAAAGATATGAAACGAATGCAACTATTAATTCAGAAATGCATCTGACTGTGTGACGACTATATTTCTTTATGATGTTGTATATTGAAATGCAATCTAAGTTTGTAAAATGCATTGGGTCATATATGCATTGATTTTGTTTTTACTCTATTATACTTGGTAGGACGCCAGACTTTTTGTGTTTTCAATGCTACAATAAAAGTCTGAGTATCTCATTTTCTTAGTCTGGACCTTCAGAAATGTTGGTTGGAAATAGACAATCAGGCACGGACACTCCTGAGATATGACTCAATAAGAATATTGCTTCCTTGTAAACAACCTCAGAGCTACAGTGTTGCTGATATTTCTGAGCTTCCAACAGAAGTGGAACTGCTTCAAACCTGGAGGGAGAGCCAAAAAAAGGGCAATAATGTGCATCTCACCACCTCCTCCCTCTCTGCTCTCTCCCTCCAACACTTCTCAATGATTCTCAACCGCCGCAACTTGTTACAGTCAGGAGCCAAATGGGGAAGAGATGCCGTAATTCTCCTGCAGAGGCAGGTTTGCAGTCAACCAGAATAGATATCCTCAGCTTTAACATCTTACCTCCTCTCTCTGTCCCTCTTTTTGCCCCTTATATTTGTATGCTTCCAAATGTTTTAATTTAACCTCTTATTTGCGTTTTGCATTCATATTCCTGTGTTTTTCACTTGTAAAGGGTCTGAGTATCTAGAAAAGCACTAAGCATTTTATATCATTTATATTATTTCACTCACTTATAGCTGTAGGACGGCCAAGGCATCGGAAACAAATGACCATCAAATCAGCTCTTAAATCTTACATTCTTTTTAATGGCTAAGGCATTCAGGTCCAGGTCGGTGTTATTTGCAGATAGACAACATAAAAGTGAATCACTCTTGCATGAGAAAAGGTTTAGAGTTTTGCAGGGCTAGTGTGTTAGAGGTGTTTCACACCCGTAGCACACTTTCTTTCCATCTTTTTTGGTCATGCCACATCTTCAGAGGCTGAATAAGCGGTCGTGATCAGATGTCTGTAAAGATGAGAGGACCAGGGAGCACCTTTTCCCTTAAAAGGTTATAGCTTTGTGCTTAAAGGTCAAACATCTACCAGCAAGTCTAAAGCAGTGAATGACCTTACAGGGATGATTTGAAGCTTAACTAGATCATTTTACTGCTTTACTGAGAGTCCAATACAACATTGTTTGGCATTTCACTGAAAACCTGCTTTGACACTATTGTAATCGCACTGTTGGATCTATTGAGAATTGTAGATTGTCTTTCTTTACTTCAGATTTTCTTATTGTGTCTTTCATGCAGCCACCTCATTATTAAAACAGTATTTCCCTTATTGGATTTATTTAGATTTTGTTATTATGAACGAATGTTATTGTTCATGGTGTCATGAGAGACTTGATGGACAGATACTCTGTAATGCGTCTCTATGTTGTGAATGAGAATGATCGGAAATGAGGTCCCTTGGGTCCAGTGGCCCGGCTCTCGGGCCACTCATTGGCTCGAGAACTTTCTAAAAAAAATTGTGTGATTGGTGATATTTCAATATTTGCAAACACAACCCCTCTGATGACATCACTTCCTGTACCAACCAGGGCACGGGGCAGGCTGCCGCTGTGTCACTATGGAAACAGTATATGAGTCGTCCGGGGAATTAATTGTCTGGAAGTCCGGGTTCGGGTGAGGCGATGGCGGTCTCCATGGAAACCTCCTATTTCTATGTCGTGTGAATTGCAATGTTAATTATAACCTTCGACCGGGTCGTGGCGATGGTCCCAGGAGAGAGCTGTTTGTTATCAGGCCCGGAAGACCGCGTTTAAGTCGAAATTGGACGGGCTTCATGGAAACCTCTTGTTTCCATGACATGTAGGAATTTTACAGTGTCATGTTAATTGTGATATCAATTATTACCTCCAAGCACAGGATTAGGGTGGGGGTTGTTCATCTTAGCGGTGGATAACAGCTCTAAAGACTCGAGGTTCAAGGCTCGACTCACACAGACACCAAAATGGGGCTACCCCATGATGACTCCAGAACACCCCCATCACTATACTATGCTTCACAACATTAGGTTCTTCAGTCAACCCTGCTCAATACTAGGTATTACAGTTAACCCTTCACAATACTAGGTACGACAGTCAACACAACTCAATACTAGGTACTACCGTCAACACTACACAAAACAACCTACTACAGCCTACTCTACATAATACTAAGCACTTCAGTCAACACTCCAAAATGCTAGGGACGACAATCAACACAACTCAATTTTTTAGACATTTAGGGCATTTAGCCCTAATTGTGTTGTGTTGAACGTAGTACGCAATTCTAAGCACTACGTTCAACACAACACAATATAGGTACCACATTCAACAGTCCAATACTAAAGTCAATACTACTTAGTACTAAGTATGACAGTCAATAGTACACAATATTAGCCACTACTAAATACTAAGAACTACAGTCAATACCACACAATACTAGACTAGGCTTCTTAATAGAACAATAAGGAAAAAAATATAAATTGTGACACATGAATACAATTTAACCGACATAAACCGAAATCCACTTAATCAATACTACCTGAAGAGCCTCACTAAAGTTAGCCCCACTTCAAACTCAGACGAGAGCCCCCAAACTCAGGAGGAGATACTGTTTCATGTGTGAGGTCACCAACCACATTGCACCCTATTGATCCTCAGCAGGAACTCCCTCAAACTGCTTGAGGTGCTTTTCTAAAATATAAACACATGTTGATGTTTTTCTGGAAAACTTGCAAAGCTACTAGCACCAGTATCCTGAGAATAATCCTGACAGTGGACATTGGAGGGGGGTTATGGAGGAAGAGAACGTTATGTTCAGCAGCTGGATTATTAGAACAATAGGAAGTGAAATGCATGGGAAACGTAGCAGCCGGTCCCTTAAGCTAGTGGTTGCTACTGAATATTTAATGATAGAATGGATCCTCTCCCTGCATAGGCTCACTCACACACACACACTCACACACACACACACTCACACACACGCACGCACGCAGGCACGCACACACACACACACACACACACCTATGCACACACACATGCACACACACACACACACACACACAAACACACACATACCTATGCACACATGCACACACACACACACTTGACACACAAACACACACGCACTCACACACATACCTATACACAACGTATACAGATACACACACCTACCTGACCCACACACACACACTTGCCGCACTTGCCAATGGGCACACACACACACACACACGCACGCACGCACGCACGCCAGACGCACGCACGCACACACACACACACGCACGCACGCACACACACACACACACACACACACACACACACACACACACACACACACACACACTCTCTCACACATGCATGCAGGAGCATTAGGGGTACATTTTACCTTGTATTCCGGCCCCTGATGCAGAGCAGGTCCTAGTGAAGGTGATGAGTGAAACACACACCAGAAATCGATGCCGTCTATCCTTGAATGGTTAGCATCTCAAATAATAACTGGCAAACACACCCCACACCAACACCCACTCAAGGTCAATGGCAAAACTATTTGTTTTGTGCTTTTAATTGATTGTCCATGAACTAGTTGCATATTAATAACATCTAAAAAAA
>NC_136942.1:1111487-1161487 GCF_949987615.1 Pollachius pollachius | reverse complement strand
CACACACACACACACACACACACACACACACACACACACACACACACACACTCACACACACACACACACAAAGTCTATAACAGTCACGAGGACACAGGCACACACAGACACACACACAGACACACACAGGCACACACGTAGGCACAAAGACAGACACATTCACACTCACACATACATGGTTATACACTGACACACAAAAACATGGATTCACGCACACATGGCGATGAAAGCTGCCCCACTCTACAGTAGACTTCATGTGTGCACACGTGTGTCTGGAGCATGTGAAGAAGCCATTTGTCCATGAGCATGTGTGTGAGTGTGTGTGTGTGTGCACACGTGCGTGTGCATTGTTTTCGCTGTTGATTCATGAGCCACTGCAGGCGATCTATCTCTCGTTGCTGAAGAGTCATCTGAAGTGACTGAAATATGACTTGAGTCTGCGTTTCCATTTGTTTCCGACTCTTCCTGCTGCCTCATCCCCCGGTCTGCTGCTCCACCACAAGCTTTGTTTCCGAGGGACGGGAGCGCTCACATGTGTGCTAATCCCTCCGTCTCTCCCTAGAGTCTAGATGGGGAGTCCTACAGTCCTAGGGAGTCGTACTGCTTTAGGGCTTGCATGTAGAGTGGTGGAGGTTGAGATGAGGAATGCAAGCTCCGTGAGATTTGGACTAACCATGGTATTTGACGGGGGGGGGGGGGGATAAGCTACACTGTGAAGGGCGGCATCATCATTGAAAGTGAATGACGCTATGATTGACCTTCACTATTTGTCCCTCTCGATCGCCGCCATGCAAATCGAAGGTTATCAAACTGATGCTCTACTGATTCACCACAGAACCCAACTGACAGTACCAGTTGTGCATATTAAATTGGATTTAATTGAATGATACACAAACGCATGCACACGCACGACCAAACACACACATACATGCACACGCACACACAGGATTGCATGTATATGCCATTATATTAATGTATTTTAATAACGTTATGTCTGTTTTTTGTTGGGATGAACCATGAATAATAGGTCTACGTGCAAGCAGCTTAACACCAATCCGCGTTGCCACTATATTCTGGTGGCTCATTACACAACCCACCCACAGAGTTCTATGAGTGGGACATCTTCCCACACAGAATAGTATTTGTATAGGAGGAGTCACGACTTCAACTACTCACGACTTTGTGGCAAACACATAGGGCAAAGCCTTGGGGTATTTTTAAAAAAAACATATGCATAACTATGACATTTTAAATATAAAACAAACACAATATTCCCTCGGGGATAAATCCCGGGATCTTCGCGAGATAATAACATGTGACTGACGAAATAAATCATGTTGTCCCTTTAATTCCCATTTCCGTGCCTGATATATTATGATCACCTGTCAGACTCGGCGCATGCGCGCTGGCGCTGTAGAGGAGGGAGGCGGAGTGGATGCTGGTTGCTCTCGCTGCCCTGTGCTGCCCTCCATCCCGCGTCGTTCTGACACACACAGACGGGGGGATATCCGACGAAATTTAGCCGAAGATGGGGAGGCAGCTCCACAGTTCCACCGAGAGAAAAGGTATCCCTGGTGTCACTTGCGCTGCCGGATGCACTTCCCCGTTCGGTTTGACATTGTGACCGTGGAGGGTGAAGGATGCTTGGTCGATGGGAGGGAGCCGATGAGCCACGGAGACGGGGAGCGGATTACGGATGGGGGGGGGGGGGGGGGGATTCACCACGGCGTTCTTGATGCAAGCAATCATTTGGATTGTATAGCTGCACATGATTCACGGCTTTTCGGTCGGACTGCATGACAAGCTTTTTTGCAAATATACAACCGAATCACAGTCATAGTAATTATCAAGGACACGCATAGGTGGTAATGTAATTTATTGCATTCATCTCAGCTCAGCTGCCGTTGTAGTATTTGAGGCTGTCATAACTTGGCTGTCTCTGCAGATCGTGGTGTGTGTGTGTGTATATGTGTGTGTTTGTACGTCTATAAAGCATTCTTTCCTATATTTGGAATCAGAATAAGTAACCACCGACCAGCCCCTTTTAAGTACGGAACAAGTGACCGTTCACTACTATGATTTGGTCTATACACTCGAGAGAAGAGCCTAAATAATCAGCTAATAAGATCGCTTCAAATTCGAAATGTTAATTGACGTCTTATGTAATTCTGGAAGATCATAGGCTACCCGGATATGCATTGTTTACTACTCAGCACGTTTGAGATTTCTCAAAATATGTGTGACAATACGATTTAGACTTTCATTGACGTAATTTTCCCTACTACTAAGACCCCTGGACTATGAATCATATGCGTTTAAATCGAATAGGACAGCGATGCATTAAAAAGGGCTTGGTGGTGGCAAAGACATGTTTATTCCAATCCACTCCGTAATGCACGGTGCCGACATTCACGGGTAACGACTTGGTTCCTGAGAGACAGTCCATTTAAAGTGTAATAGCCGGTCTCTGTGTCGTGGCCTGTATTGTGTTACTGGCTAAAACGGGAAGCAGTGAGACGCTGTGATCGATAGAGCGGCTCGGCTCCTGTCCGTGGTCCTGAAAGCAACAGTAGCGTAGTAAATCACACGGACCCACATGAATGATCGCTGATATTATCGATGTTCGGCGTAGAGACGGGCCAGTGAATGCATTAATGGTCTTGATCTTCTTAGACGGGACAAAGACGCATGAAGCCATGTTGTCATTATTATGAATGGTGTGAGTATTGTTGTTATTTATGCTAGCCCATGTTTTTGTTTAATTAGGCTAATTTGACGTGGCAAACAGTCAGTGTGAATGCAGCCTCGACCTTGCCATGTGTTCGAGCTGGCTTTCGAAATCGAAAATAGTTCATCATAATGTTTAATAATTAAATTAATAATACTATCTTAGTGAATCTAAAAATGTATATGAGAGAGAGAGAGAGAGAGAGAGAGAGAGAGAGAGAGAGAGAGAGGGGGGGAGAGAGAGAGAGAGAGAGAGAGAGAGAGAGAGAGAGAGAGAAAGAGAAAGAGAAAGAGACAGAGAGAGAGAGAGAGAGAGAGAGAGACAGAGGGAGAGGGAGAGGGAGAGAGAGAGAGAGGGGGGAGGGAGAGAGAGAGAGAGAGAGAGAGAGCGACAGACAGAGAGACACACACAGAGAGAGAGACAGAGAGAGAGAGAAAGAGAGACAGAGTGAGAGAGAGAGACAGAGAGAGAGAGAGAGAGAGAGGGAGAGGGAGAGAGAGAGACACTCATAGAGAGACAGGAGAGAGAGGGAGTCCAACAAGGCATCGTGATACTTCCTCTGATAGCACCTCTTCCCTGATGACTCTCTGTTTCCCCCCCTTCTCCTTCCTGTCCTGTCTTGTGACTGCAGGAAGGCGGATGTAGATGCTGAACCAGCTGAGAGTCCAGCCAGCAGCAGCAGCAGCAGCAGCTCTGGGGCCGTCGATACCCTCTCCAAAGCCCCGGCCCCACTTCCCCCTCAAGCCTCTGCAGGAGCGCCCGGAAAGAGAGGGGACGACAGCAGCTCCTGCTCAGGCTCGGACAGCCCTGTAGAATCTAGCGAGGAGGAGGAGGAGGAGGAAGAGGAGGAGGAGGAAGAGGAAGAGGAAGAGGAGGAGGAGGAGGAGGAGGAGGAGGAGGAGGAGGAGGGAGAACCGAAAATGTTCTCCTCTAAGTTCCTCAGTGGGGCTAATCCCCTGAGCGCCATGTCCTCTGCGGTGAACAAGTTGGGTCGTTTTGGGGACGATGTTGGAGAGGGGGATCAGAAGAAGAAAGCCGATTCCCAGCAGGGGGCTAAGGGGCCGCAGCAGCCGGGGACGGGCCCCCAGAAAGCAGGTCAGGGTCCCCCTAAGCAGCAGGGTAATGGACAGGTGGGGAATCCACCCAAGCCGGCCGGTCAAGCAGCCACTCAGAAGCCTGGAGCAAAGTCGGAGGAACAGTCCAAAGCTCCAGGAAAACTTGGCCCACAACGGAAACCACAACAACAACAACAACAACAACAACAACAACAACAAGGTTTGCCGAAGGTTGGAGGTCAGCCTCAAAGTGCAGCTAAGGGTGAACAACAGGCTTCTTCTAAGGGAGCTCCACAACAGGCCTCCCCAAAGCCTGGATCACCACCCCAACAACAACAACAACAACAACAACAACAACAACAACAACAACAACAAGGACCTCCTAAGAGTGGTCTGCAACCCAAAGGGAATCCAAGACCAGAGGCCCAGCAGCAAGCCACAAAGACTGGAACCCCGGTAGGGTCACCGAAACCTGGGCGGACGCAGAGCTCTGACAGGACCCCACCCAACCAGCGGGCTTCTTCTGGTAAACATGCTGCTCAGGACCAGGGTCCAAAGGAAACTAAAACGGCCGGACCCAAGGCCATGTGTCCTGTGTGTACGACCACAGAACTCAACCTGCGCAGTGAGGCGCCCCCCAACTATAGCACGTGCACCCAGTGTAAGACCCAAGTGTGCAGCTTCTGTGGCTTCAGCCCCCCGGATTCAGCGGTGAGCATTTCCATAGTCTTCATTTGTATATTGCTGTGTTGATTTATTGAACTTATTATAATTTTTTCAAAATATGTCTCAAGAAGCATTGTCGTAGTTTAAGTTATATGCTCTATTGGTTGAGTTTTTTTAAATTAATATTTATAGTTCTGTAACAAGTGTTTGATTTAATATTTTTTTCAATCTCTGCTTAACTTAATATATTTTCAATGATAAATGTTTTTTTGTGGAGAGTGGGTGTTTCTTTGCCCCTCCATATGTGAGCACTTCATGACGCCCTGACCTAGTACAAGTGAGGTGGCTTTATACAAGCCATTACACTCTTCTGCACAAAGGCACCAGATTCACCCCCTTTCATCCTTTCCAAATTGATCCGTGCCTCTGCCCAACCTTGTAATACAAACTATTGGAATAATTAAAAATAACGGGAACATTTGTGCTTTGTAATGTGCATATCAAACTTTTGCTGAAAAATAGAAACGCTTGGCATGTATCTGCAATTAAAACAATTAAACATACAAAGACAAATGGGATTAGCTACATCCTCATTTGTAGGCTTTTGCTAAATGGTGGTGGATTATAGTATTATTCAGCATATTGTTGCACAGCAGATAAACATAACTGATAACTGTAAATCTAATTCTGAACCCCTCCCCACAGAATGTTACCTGTACTGTCCATCTTTGTGAAAACACTGCACTTTGATTTGAACTTGTTGCTATGCGTATCTTTTTTCCATAGGGGAAAGAGTGGCTTTGTCTTCCCTGTCAAATGAAAAGAGCGTCCGGATCTCCTGAACCTGCTGTACATTCAAAAGTCCAGCCGTCGCCCAACAAAACCGCCACAACCCAGAAGCTGACAACGAGTTCTTCTCCTCCAACCCCTAAACAAGTCACCTCAGCCCCAGGCTCACCCAACCCAACACTGTCCAAGCCAAGAGAACCGTCATCTATGGCAGAGGCTGCTAAAAGCCAGAAACAGTCGAGTCCATCTCCTGGTCAGAAAACACCACAGGAGAGCCGGAAGACGTCAGGTCCTCCGAAACCTCCAGACCAGACCAATCAACCTGCAAGGAAGCAGAGCACCCAGCAGGAGTCTGGAGGCTTCTTTGGCTTTGGAGGTTCTAAGGCTCAGCCTGATGCTGCAAAGCCTGCAGAGTCTGTCACTGGGAAGATGTTTGGCTTTGGTTCCTCCATCTTTAACTCTGCATCCACCTTGATAACCACACCACCTGTTTCACCAAAAATAGCCGCTGCAAAGGACACCAAAACACCTGCTGTCCAGAAAGCAGAGCAAGAGAAGAAACCAGAGCAACCTCAGCAGGCCAAGGCTTCACCATCAGTACAGGCCAAAGTGGACAAAGCTCCATCAGAGCCTCCAAAGGCAGCAGCTTCCCAAGCTGCTCCAGAAGCAGGCCAGTCCACCTGTCCACTCTGTAAGGTGGGACTCAACATGGGCTCCAAGGATCCTCCCAACTACAACGCCTGTACTGATTGTAAGAACACCGTCTGCAACCAGTGTGGATTTAGTCCAATGCCAAATGTTGGGGTAAGAACAAATGAAAACACCACACATGTTTTTTAGTTAATGATAAAAGATTATTATATTTTTTGGATGTAACAATCAACAATCAAAAACTGTATATCCTACTATAAGATTGACTGGGGTCTTATAATCATTGAAACGTTCATAGTGGGTGTGTCATAAACCTCATCAGCCATTTAATTTCACTTTTAAATATTTAATTGTACTTCACAAAACATACACAATTATATGATGATCACGCTTGGAGATAAATGAAGCTGTACAAGATAGAGCAATTGGATATTTCAACTTGTTTCAGTTTACTTTTAATTGATGTATGCATCAAAGATTGATTGTTCTATCCAAGGTTCAAAAAGAACATAGCCATAGCAGTATGGGACCCAAGATGGATATAGTAAATTACCTTGTCGGATACAGAATATCTTTAGCATTAACCTTTATCATTAAATTAACTATTTGTTTCTGTATTTAGTTTCTAAGTATGTAAATATTATTTTGCGGATTAAAGGCATTTACAATATGGATACAGAATGTCATACAAACATCCATCTTAATACACAAATAGATCTGCCCCTGTATGTTGTAATTTGGCTTTAATGCATCATATTGTATTTGCATGCATGTAATCTAAGCCCAGACAAATACAGAGATACAACAAAATCCTCATTATGTTTCAAATTTGCTTGCATTATATGCTTGCTTTATATTTCCTGAAGCTATAGAAATGTATTTCTGCTGATGGCTGGTACCCTGATACAGATGCCTTATAAATCTCCCAAAAAATGTAGCGACTGTGTTTATGTGATGCAGTTTGACCTAAATGTATTTAATTTTCATCCAATCTCTGCTTTACAGAAATGCAGAACGCCAACTAGCATAATCCTTGTAGGGATAAATAGCTTCAATATAATCTCTGCTGATGTATCATCGATTCAGACTCCAAGCAAAACGACAGTGTGACCATCACCCATGTCAATGCTGACCTAGCGTAAACACAAACACTGCAAGGAGACCGTTTGATAGGGCAGTTCTGTTCAGTCCATGCACATGAGTACCTCTTCAGGGGAGAGCGTCACGGCCCTCCCACCGGGGCATTGAGCTCCAGCGGAACGACAGCCTGGCGGCTGGAACCGTCACAGCGTCTTCTTGGTTATGCTCAGCGGCAGAAAGGCCCTGACACTTGACTCTGTAATTCAACGCGCACAGCGCTAGTAAGAGAGATCACCAAACAGAGCCTAAGGCTACTTGGTCTTTATTCTCTGTCCCTGTTAGTACACTGAGCGTGTTTCAAATCCCTAGCCTCCATATTGGAGTGGGAGGAGTCTTGGTGATACTAGCAGGGGCATGTTATTGGAGGTTTGCCTTTACATCTTTTATGTTGTGGATTTATGACAAGGATACTCATGCCTTTTGTCAGCATTAAATATGCCTTGTTCTAATTATACAATTATACGACTGTATTAATGACAATACCCATACAGCGTACTGAGATTTTGTATATTCTAAGTATAAATATGTAATGTTGATTTCTATGATTATTTCACATTTAAACGCAATTAGACATTTTATTTTGTGTTCAAAATAGGAAGGGGGAGAAACTAAAATATTAATTATTAATACAACCTTATATTTTTATTTAAAAAAAAATCAAACTTAATTGAAATCACTCAACTCAATTCATTTTTTTTATAAATAGAATACAAGGGACCAAGCTACACAAATGGGCCGATCATGTTCATGAACTGTTTGTATAATGTGTGTATGTGGTGTATTTCAGCTTATTTTCAGGAACATCCAGGGTATTAAATTCTAGCTTAATATTTACCACATTCTAAATTGGACACCTTAGGAAGAAAACACGTACACATTTCAACCACTCTATGCTGTGTCTGCTGTGTTGAATAACTGATTTGAACCCTCCGTTTTTGTGTGTTTTCTCATTAAACAGGGAAAGGAGTGGCTCTGTCTCGACTGTCAGGTGAAGAGAGCTTCAGGGGCCATGGATGAAGCTGGACCTCCGGTCAGAAAACAACAGGCTTCCCCTAATAAAGCATCGACACAGAAGGAGACATCTATAAAGCCTAGCCAAAAACAATCAAGTCCATCTCCTGGTCAGAAAACACCAGTGGAGAGCCAGACGAAGTCAGGTCCTCAGAAACCTCCAGACGAAAACAATCAATCTGGACGAAAGCAGAGCACCCAACAGGAGTCCGGGGGCTTCTTTGGATTTGGAGGTTCTAAGGCTCAGCCTGATGCTGCAAAGCCTGAAGAGTCAGTCACAGGGAAGATGTTTGGCTTTGGTTCCTCCATCTTCAACTCTGCGTCCACCTTGATAACCACACCACCTGTTTCACCAAAAATGGCCGCCGCAAAGGACACCAAAACACCTGCGGTCCAGAGAGCAGAGCAAGAGAAGAAACCAGAGCAACCTCAGAAGGCCAAGGCTTCACCATCAGTACAGGCCAAAGTGGACAAAGCTCCATCAGAGCCTCCAAAGGCAGCAGCTTCCCAAGCTGCTCCAGAAGCAGGCCAGTCCACCTGTCCCCTCTGTAAGGTGGGACTCAACATGGGCTCCAAGGATCCTCCCAACTACAACACCTGTACTGATTGCAGGAATACTGTCTGCAACCAGTGTGGATTTAATCCAATGCAAAATAAATCAGAGGTAAGACTACATATGCAATTGTATGCTTTTAAAGGTGCTGTATGGACATTTTAAGAGCTATTGTTTTAGTGTAATTTGTGAGAAAAAGCGCAGCCATCCATCAGCTATTACTAGGTAAATGAGCCTTTGTTTGAGCTAATTTAGGTTTTAGACTACTCCTGAGTTATTTTTGACCATTAGGGCATCTCTTCCGTTTTTGGTTCAGGGAATCCATCTTCCCTGTCCATCACAGTTGCATAAAATGATAAACTTCTCAATGGCAGAGAAAAGAGAAGGGAGGAGAGAGGGAAGGAACTTTTTTGAGTTTGCTAGGTTTCACAATCTTGCTCTCCTCCTTTTTGTAGTCTCTCGCTACAACTCTTGAATCTTAACGACTGAATTTTCATTGTTCTTTTTTGACATGAAATAGTGCTGTAATATGTATTATAGTCCTCATTCATACATTAGAAACAGTAGTTTTTATTTGAATGTATGTTTTGTCACTAAACATTTTTGTTGGTTTTATATCTATATATACAAAAACAGTTACATTTTGTGTTTCTTTACAGACTCAAAACTAAAACATGATATATGTTTAACAGTGAAACCTATACTCATGATGAATCAACATTTTAATAGTAACAAATGCAATTCATGCATCTCATTAATTCAAAATTATTATAAACTATTTTAGATTTTGATAATAATTCACAAATTGACATTTATAGTGCCATTTATTACTCCTTTAAATATTTTGCCTTACGGCAATATTGCCATAATCATCCCTCTCCCTTTGCAGAAATGACATCTATAATGTGTTGTGTAAACCTGTGTATTACTCTACAGGTAAAGGAGTGGCTGTGTCTCAACTGCCAGATGCAGAGGGCTCTGGGAGCCTCTGAAACTCCAGGACAACTATCGGTCAAACCCCAAGCCTCCACGAAGAAAGTCTCTCCGTCTCCTGAACCCCAGAAGAAAGTATTCTCTGAGTCAGCTGGATCTCCTCAAAGAAAGCAGTCAATGCCAGCTGCAAATCTAAACAAGGTCGAAGTTGCTAAAGGACAAGACGGGCAAAAGCAGTCGAGTCCATCTCCTGGTCAGAAAACACCACAGGAGAGCCGGAAGATGTCAGGTCCTCAGAAACCTCCAGACCAGACCAATCAAACCGGACGAAAGCAGAGCACCCAGCAGGAGTCTGGGGGCTTCTTTGGCTTTGGAGGTTCAAAGGCTCAGCCTGATGCTGCAAAGTCTGAAGAGTCAGTCACTGGGAAGATGTTTGGCTTTGGTTCCTCCATCTTCAATTCTGCGTCCACCTTGATAACCACACCACCTGTTTCTCCAAAACTGTCAGCCGCAAAGGACACCAAACCACCTGCTGTCCAGAAAGCAGAGCAAGAGAAGAAACCAGAGCAACCTCAGCAGGCCAAGGCTTCATCATCAGTACAGGCCAAAGTGGACAAAGCTCCATCAGAGCCTCCAAAGGCAGCAGCTTCCCAAGCTGCTCCAGAAGCAGGCCAGTCCACCTGTCCACTCTGTAAGGTGGGACTCAACATGGGCTCCAAGGATCCTCCCAACTACAAAACCTGTACTGATTGTAAAAACGCTGTCTGTAACCAGTGTGGTTTCAACCCCCAGCCAAATAGCCCAGGGGTAAGTTTTAAACTGCATGCTTCAATCAACATTTTATTTTCATGTCATATTATACTAATTTATAATTGAATGCATACGAGGCCTCTCGTGCTACAGCTCAAATGCTCTTATATTTAAACACATTACATTTTCTGTAGTCTACCAAGTATAATAAATAAACCCAAATAATATCCATTGCAGCTTGGTTAATGTTGTACTACTTTTGTATTTTAAATATTTTTACTATTCGGAGGATGCAGTTCTGATGACATTGATGCTGACAAAATCATTTTCATTCAATTAGGTGAAGGAGTGGCTGTGTCTCAACTGCCAGATGCAAAGAGCATTAGGAGCAACTGAGCCTCCTGGAACGCCTATGATGAAACCAGCGGGTTCATCCAATAAAGTTCCTAGCTCAGCTGACCAACTCAAGAACCTCCAAATGAATTCAAAGGACAGTAAAAAGACAGTTACAGAAATGAATGCTGAAGCGCAGGCTGCTAAAGGGCCAGAGATTCCCAAACAGTCGAGTCCATCTCCCGGTCAGAAAACACCACAGGAGAGCCGGAAGACGCCAGGTCCTCAGAAACCTCCAGACCAGACCAATCAACCTGCAAGGAAGCAGAGCACCCAGCAGGAGTCTGGAGGGTTCTTTGGATTTGGAGGTTCTAAGGCTCAGCCTGATGCTGCAAAGCCTGAAGAGTCAGTCACTGGGAAGATGTTTGGCTTTGGTTCCTCCATCTTCAACTCTGCGTCCACCTTGATAACCACACCACCTGTTTCTCCAAAAATGGCATCCGCTGTCCGGAAAGCAGAGCAAGAGAAGAAACCAGAGCAACTTCAGCAGGCCAAGGCTTCACCATCAGTACAGGCCAAAATGGACAAAGCTCCATCAGAGCCTCCAAAGGCAGTAGCTTCCCAAGCTGCTCCAGAAGCAGGCCAGTCCACCTGTCCACTCTGTAAGGTGGGACTCAACATGGGCTCTAAGGATCCTCCCAACTACAACACCTGTACTGATTGTAAGAACACTGTCTGCAACCAGTGTGGATTTAACTCAATGCCAAATGAAACGGGGGTAAGAAACAAAACAAATCTGTATTTCATTGTTGCCAAATGTTTGCTATATTTAAAGTTGGTATGATTGTAATATATTAACTAAAATCTAATTTGTTTTTTTAATTAGTTTACTAGAATCCTAATGTCTCCTAAAAGGACAATACATTTACAAGTACCGATTAATATTACTGTTTTTATTCCCTACTATCTTACAGGTAAAGGAGTGGTTATGTCTGACCTGTCAGATGCAGAGGGCTTCGAATGCATCTGCATTACCTTCAAAACCCAATCTCTCGCCAAACAAAGTCCTAAAAGAAGCTGACCAGAGTAATCCATCTGTTTCAGATGCACAGAAAAAACAAGGAGGGCTCTTTGGTGCCATTGGTTCTAAAACACAACATGATACTTCGAAAACAACAGAGTCTGTTACAGGGAAGATGTTTGGCTTTGGTTCTTCCGTTTTCAGCTCAGCATCAACTTTGTTGACCTCATCTGCTCAGGAGGAGTCCAGTGCAACACCACCAGGTTCGCGTAAGATGTCTGGACAAGCTCAGGGTTCCCGCAGGTTATCAGCGGTCCCAAAGATCTCTCCAAATAGTACGCCCATAGGATCTCCTAAAATGTCCCCTTCAAAGGAAGCTAAACCACCCACGGTGCAGGCGCTGGAGGGAGAGAAGAAGCCAGAGCAACCTCAGCAGGCCAAGGCTTCACCATCAGTACAGGCCAAAGTGGACAAAGCTCCATCAGAGCCTCCAAAGGCAGCAGCTTCCCAAGCTGCTCCAGAAGCAGGCCAGTCCACCTGTCCCCTCTGTAAGGTGGGACTCAACATGGGCTCCAAGGATCCTCCCAACTACAACACCTGTACAGATTGTAAGAACACTGTCTGCAACCAGTGTGGTTTCAGCCCGCAGCCAAATGTAGCAGAGGTGAGGAAATTTAAATATTTAGATGAAGCTGCCTAGCCAGCAAAGGCAGATGATAATATATTATTTCACAGTTAGTATTTTTTTTCAAAAACTATCCAACTTTCATTCACTTTAACAATGTGTCTACTGTTTTGTGTTTTTTAGAAGGAGTGGTTATGTCTCAACTGCCAGATGCACAGAGCACTAGGAGCATCAGAGCCTCCTGGAACTCCATTCATGAAACCACAGCCCTCACCCAGTAAACTGCCAGCTGCTTCTGATATCCAAAATAAGGACATCCCAAAACCACATAAACCTCAGGAGAAAGAAACAGCCATGCACAATGAACAAAACAAGAAGGAAGCTTCAACAACTATATCCACTCCGGGGAAACAGTCAGCACCTGCATTGCAGCCACCCATATCTGTGGTTGATAAAGAAGTCAATATAGAGAGTAAGAAAAACCAAGTGACAACACAGAAAAAGCTAGTTGGGAGTATGCCCGACAACTCTGCCTCTGCCAAACAACAGGACTCAGGAGGGTTATTTGGCTTTGGAGGTCCTAAAACGAATGCTGATGCTGCAAAACCTACAGAGTCAGTCACTGGGAAGATGTTTGGCTTTGGTTCCTCCATCTTCAACTCTGCGTCCACCTTGATTACCACACCACCTGTTTCTCCAAAGCTGTCAGCTGCAAAGGACACCAAACCACCTGCTGTCCAGAAAGCAGAGCAAGAGAAGAAACCAGAGCAACCTCAGCAGGCCAAGGCTTCACCATCAGTACAGGCCAAAGTGGACAAAGCTCCATCAGAGCCTCCAAAGGCAGCAGCTTCCCAAGCTGCTCCTAAAGATGGCCAGTCCACCTGTCCCCTCTGTAAGGTGGGACTCAACATGGGCTCCAAGGATCCTCCCAACTACAACACCTGTACAGATTGTAAGAACACCGTCTGCAACCAGTGTGGATTTAATCTAATGCCAAGTAAAACAGAGGTAGGATAACATGCGTTTCAATGTATTGAATATAATTTTAAATGGATTCAGTTAATAACTTTACAAACATTACTATCTTTATAATAGGAATAATTTACACTTCCTCTTTCCTGCTTTAATTACTTATGCCGTCCCTCTAAAATGGAATTCATCAGCGATAATTCATTTTTTTTCATTTGATTTGAAAGAGACTATGTTCAAAATCAAATACAAAATGTATTTATTGTAATGAATATATTGTATACCTGATTTCATTCCATAGGTGAAGGAGTGGCTGTGTCTCAACTGCCAGATGCAGAGGGCTCTGGGAGCCTCTGAGGCTCCAGGACAACCATCGGTCAAACCCCAAGCCTCCCCAAAGAAAGTCTCTCCATCTCCTGAACCCCAGAAGAAAGTAATCTCTGACTCAGGGCAAGAGAGTCAAAAGCAGTTGAGTCCTGCTCCTGGTCAGAAAACATCACAGGAGAGTAGGAGGACATCAGGCCCTCAGAAACCTCCAGACCAGACCAATCAAACTGAACGAAAGCAAAGCATACAACAGGAGTCTGGGGGCTTCTTTGGATTTGGAGGTTCTAAGGCTCAGCCTGATGCTGCAAAGCCTGAAGAGTCAGTCACTGGGAAGATGTTTGGTTTTGGATCTTCAATCTTTAGCTCTGCATCCAACTTGACAACCACACCACCTGGCTCTCCAAAAATGTCGGCCTCAAAGGACACCAAAACACCTGCTGTCCAGAAAGCAGAGCAAGAGATGAAACCAGAGCAACCTCAGCAGGCCAAGGCTTCACCATCAGTACAGGCCAAAGTGGACAAAGCTCCATCAGAGCCTCCAAAGGCAGCAGCTTCCCAAGCTGCTCCAGAAGCAGGCCAGTCCACCTGTCCACTCTGTAAGGTGGGACTCAACATGGGCTCCAAGGATCCTCCCAACTACAACACCTGTACTGATTGTAATAACACTGTCTGCAACCAGTGTGGATTTAATCCAATGCCGACTAAAACAGAGGTAGGAGGACCACTTGTCTTTCAGTCTATTAAATGTTACTGAAAGCAGATTCACTATGTACCTTTCCAAATGCTAACATCTTCATAATAGCCATAATTTACACTTCCTCTTTCTTGCTTGATTTCTTCTTTCGAGCCTTGGTTAATTCTCATTTGCATGAATCTTAATTAGGGATTTTGCTCAACAGATAAAAATAAATGAATACTTAAGAATGAAATTCATTAAGCATTTATTAAACATGATATGTGGTAACCTGTTTTTATTCCAAAGGAGAAGGAGTGGCTGTGTCTCAACTGCCAGATGCAGAGGGCTCTAGGAGCTTCTGAAGCTCCAGGACAACTATCGGTCAAACCCCAAGCTTCCCCGAAGAAAGTCTCTCCGTCTCTTGAACCCCAGAAGAAAGTTATCTCTGAGTCAGCTGGATCTCCTCAAAGAAAGCAGTCAATGCCAGCTACAGATCTAAACAAGGATGATATTGCTAAAGGACAAGACAAAACTCGACTGCAAAAGCAGTCGAGTCCAACTCCTGGTCAGATAACACCACAGGAGAGACGGAAGATGTCAGGTCCTCAGAAACCTCCAGACCAGACCAATCAAACCGGACGAAAGCAGAGCACCCAACAGGAGTCTGGGGGATTCTTTGGCTTTGGAGGTTCAAAGGCTCAGCCTGATGCTGCGAAGCCTGAAGAGTCAGTCACTGGGAAGATGTTTGGCTTTGGTTCCTCCATCTTCAATTCTGCGTCTACCTTGATAACCACACCACCTGTTTCTCCAAAAATGTCAGTAGCAAAAGATACCAAACCACCTGCTGTCCAGAAAGCAGAGCAAGAGAAGAAACCAGAGCAACCTCAGCAGGCCAAGGCTTCACCATCAGTACAGGCCAAAGTGGACAAAGCTCCATCAGAGCCTCCAAAGGCAGCAGCTTCCCAAGCTGCTCCAGAAGCAGGCCAGTCCACTTGCCCACTCTGTAAGGTGGGACTCAACATGGGCTCCAAGGATCCTCTCAACTACAACACCTGTACTGATTGCAAGAACAATGTCTGTAACCAATGCGGCTTCAATCCCCAGCCAAATAGCACAGGGGTAGGTTTTCAACTGCTTTGCTGTATTGTCATTATTTTTTTACATTTTAAATCTTTATTCAGCCATCGTTTCATATAAATGATTACTCTTGTCCTAGTTGACCATGCTCTTATATTTAAACACACTGTATTAATAGTCGACCAAGGAATTAAATCAATACAAATGTCATCCATTACTCCTGAGTAAATATTACATTACTTTGGTCATTGAAATATGTTTCCTTTAAAGAAAATGTTGATCTGATGACAGTGATACTGACATAATCATTTTATTCAACTAGGTAAAGGAGTGGCTGTGCCTCACCTGCCAGATGCAGAGGGCTCTTCGCGAATCTGAAGCTCCAGGACAACCTTCGGTCAAAGCTCAGGCCTCCCTGAAGAAAGTCTCTCCATCTCCTGAACCCCAGAAGAAAGCAATCTCTGATTCAGCCGGATCTCATCAAAGAAAGCAGTCAATTCCAGCTGCAGATCCAAACAAGACAGAAGTCGCTAATGGTCAAGATAGTCAGAAATACTTGAGTAAAGCTCCTGTTCAGGCAACACCAGATGAAAGCCAGAGGACGTCAGGTCCTCAGAAACCTGTAGACCAGACTAATCAAACCGGACGAAAGCAGAGCACCCAGCAGGAGTCTGGAGGGTTCTTTGGCTTTGGAGGTTCTAAGGCTCAGCCTGATGCTGCAAAGCCTGAAGAGTCAGTCACTGGGAAGATGTTTGGCTTTGGTTCTTCTATCTTCAACTCTGCATCCACCTTGATAACCACACCACCTGTTTCACCAAAAATGGCCGCCGCAAAGGACACCATAACACCTGCTGTCCAGAAAGCAGAGCAAGAGAAGAAACCAGAGCAACCTCAGCAGGCCAAGGCTTCACCATCAGTACAGGCCAAAGTGGACAAAGCTCCATCAGAGCCTCCAAAGGCAGCAGCTTCCCAAGCTGCTCCAGAAGCAGGCCAGTCCACCTGTCCACTCTGTAAGGTGGAACTCAACATGGGCTCCAAGGATCCTCCCAACTACAACACCTGTACTGATTGTAAGAACACTGTCTGCAACCAGTGTGGATTTACCTCGATGCCAAATGAAACAGGGGTAAGTTGAAACTGCTTTGCTGTACTGTCATTATCATTACATTTTAAATCTTTATTCATTCATCTTTTATATAAATGATTACTCTTGTGCTAAAGCTAATCATGCTCTTATATTCAAACCCATTATATTGATTATCAACCAAGGAATTAATTCAATACAAATGTCGTCCATTACTGCTGAGTAAATATAACATTACTGTGGTCCTTGAAATATGTTTCCTTTTAAGTAAATGCTGATCTGATGACAGTGATACTGACATAATAATTACATTTCACTAGGTGAAGGAATGGCTGTGCCTCACCTGCCAGATGCAGAGGGCTCTTCGAGCGTCTGAAGCTCCAGCACAACCTTTGGTCAAGCCTCAGGCCTCACCGAAGAAAGTCTCTCCATCTGCTGAACCCCAGAAGAAAGTAAACTCTGAGTCAGTTGGGTCACCCCAAAGAAAGCGGTCAATGCCAGCTGCAGATCCAAGCAAGGAGGAATTTGCTAAAGGACAAGACGTGCAAAAGCAGTTGAGTCCATCTCCTGGTCAGAAAACACCACAGGAGAGCCAGAAGATGTCAGGTCCTCAGAAACCTCCAGAGCAGACCAATCAAACTGCAAGGAAGCAGAGCACCCAGCAGGAGTCTGGAGGCTTCTTTGGCTTTGGAGGTTCAAAGGCTCAGCCTGATGCTGCAAAGCCTGCAGAGTCAGTCACTGGGAAGATGTTTGGTTTTGGTTCCTCCATCTTTAACTCTGCATCCACCTTGATAACCACACCACCTGTTTCTCCAAAAATGGCCACTGCAAAGGACACCAAACCACCTGCTGTCCAGAAAGCAGAGCAAGAGAAGATACCAGAGCAACCTCGGCAGGCCAAGGCTCCACCATCACCATCAGTACAGGCCAAAGTGGACAAAGCTCCATCAGAGCCTCCAAAGGCAGCAGCTTCCCAAGCTGCTCCAGAAGCAGGCCAGTCCACCTGTCCACTCTGTAAGGTGGGACTCAACATGGGCTCCAGTGATCCTCCCAACTACAGCACCTGTACTGATTGCAAGAACACTGTCTGCAACCAGTGTGGATTTAGCTCGATGCCAACTGAAACAGGGGTATGTTTGAACTGTTTGCTGTATTGTCATAATCTTTACATTTTAAATCTTTATTCATTCATAATTTTATATAAATGATTACTCTTGTGCTAAAGCACAACATGCTCTTATATTCAAACCCACTTTATTGATAATCAGCAAAGGAATTAAATCAATACAAATGTCATCCATTACTGCTGAGTAACTATTACATTACTGTCGTCATTGAAATATGTTTACTTTTAAGTAAATGCTGATCTGATGACAGTGATACTGACATAATAATTTAATTTAACTAGGTAAAGGAATGGCTGTGCCTCACCTGCCAGATGCAGAGGGCTCTTCGAGCGTCTGAAGCTCCAGCACAACCTTTGGTCAAGCCTCAGGCCTCACCGAAGAAAGTCTGTCCATCTCCTGAACCCCAGAAGAAAGTAATCACTGACTCAGCCGGATCTCCTCAAAGAAAGCAGTCAATGCTAGCTGTAGATCCAAGCAAGGAGGAATTTGCTGAAGGACAAGACATGCAAAAGCAGTCGAGTCCATCTCCTGGTCAGAAAACACCACAGGAGAGCCGGAAGTTGTCTGGTCCTCAGAAATCTCCAGACCAGACTAATCAAACCGGACGAAAGCAGAGCACCCAACAGGAGTCCGGGGGCTTCTTTGGCTTTGGAGGTTCAAAGGCTCAGCCTGATGCTGCAAAGCCTGAAGAATCAGTCACTGGGAAGATGTTTGGCTTTGGTTCTTCCATATTCAACTCTGCGTCCACCTTGATAACCACACCACCTGTTTCTCCAAAACTGTCAGCCGCAAAGGACACCAAACCACCTGCTGTCCAGAAATCAGAGCAAGAGAAAAAACCAGAGCAACCTCAGCAGGCCAAGGCTCCACCATCACCATCAGTACAGGCCAAAGTGGACAAAGCTCCATCAGAGCCTCCAAAGGCAGCAGCTTCCCAAGCTGCTCCAGAAGCAGGCCAGTCCACCTGTCCCCTCTGTAAGGTGGGACTCAACATGGGCTCCAAGGATCCTCCCAACTACAACACCTGTACTGATTGTAAGAACACTGTCTGCAACCAGTGTGGATTTAGCTCGATGCCAACTGAAACAGGGGTATGTTTGAACTGTTTGCTGTATTATGATAATCTTTACATTTTAAATCTTTATTCATTCATCATTTTATATAAATTATTACTCTCGTGCTAAAGCTCAACATGCTCGTATATTCTAACCCACTTTATTGATAATCAACAAAGGAATTAAATCAATACAAATGTCATATATTACTGCTGAGTAATTGTTACATTACTGTGGTCATTGAAATATTTTTCCTTTAAAGAAAATGTGGATCCGGTGATACTGACATATTAATTGTATTCAACTAGATGAAAGAGTGGCTGTGCCTCACCTGCCAGATGCAGAGTGCGCTTCGTGCCTCTGAAGCTCCAGGACAACCGTTGGTGATATCCCAGGCCTCCCAGAAGAAAGTCTCTCCATCTCCTGAACCCCAGAAGAAAGTATTCTCTGAGTCAGCCGGATCTCCACAAAGAAAGCAGTCAATGCCATCTGCAAGGGAAAACAAGGATGAAGTTGCTAAAGGACAAGACGTGCAAAAGCAGTCGAGTCCATCTCCTGGTCAGAAAACACCACAGGAGAGAAGAAAGATGTCAGGTCCTCAGAAATCTCCAGACCAGACCAATCAAACCGGACGAAAGCAGAGCACCCAGCAGGAGTCTGGGGGATTCTTTGGCTTTGGAGGTTCTAAGGCTCAGCCTGATGCTGCAAAGCCCGCAGAGTCAGTCACTGGGAAGATGTTTGGCTTTGGTTCCTCCATCTTTAACTCTGCATCCACCTTGATAACCACACCACCTGTTTCTCCAAAACTGTCAGCCGCAAAGGACACCAAACCACCTGCTGTCCAGATAGCAGAGCAAGAGAAGAAACCAGAGCAACCTCAGCAGGCCAAGGCTTCACCATCAGTACCGGCCAAAGTGGACAAAGCTCCATCAGAGCCTCCAAAGGCAGCAGCTTCCCGAGCTGCTCCAGAAGCAGGCCAGTCCACCTGTCCACTCTGTAAGGTGGGACTCAACATGGGCTCCAAGGATCCTCCCAACTACAACACTTGTACTGATTGCAAGAATAGTGTCTGTAACCAGTGTGGCTTCAATCCCCAGCAAAATAGCACAGGGGTAGGTTTTCAACTACATTGCTATATTGTCATCATCTTTACATTTCAAATCTTAAATCATTCATCTTTTTTTATATTAAGTGTTACTCTTGAGCTTAAGCTAACCATGTTCTTATATTCAAACCCATGATATTGATTATTGACCAAGGAATTAAATCTATACAAATGTCATCCATTACTGTTAAGTAAATATTACATTACTGTGGTCATTGAAATATGTTTCCTTATAAGTAAATGCAGCTCTGATGACAGTGATACTGACATAATAATTACATTTCACTAGGTGAAGGAGTGGCTGTGCCTCACCTGCCAGATGCAGAGGGCTCTACAAGCATCTGAAGCACCAGGAACACCTTTGGTCAAGCCTCAGGCCTCACCAAAGAAAGTCTCTCCATCTCCTGAACCCCAGAAGAAAGTAATCTCTGAGTCAGTTGGATCACCCCAAAGAACACAGTCGATACCAGCTGCAATTTCAAACAAGGCTGAAATTGCTAAAGGGCAAGATGGTCAAAAGCAGTTAAGTCCATCTCTTGGTCAGAAAACACCACAGGAGAGCCGGAAGATGTCAGGTCCTCAGAAATCTCCAGACCTGACCAATCAAACTGGAAGAAAGCCGAGCACCCAACAGGAGTCTGGGGGCTTCTTTGGCTTTGGAGGTTCAAAGGCTCAGCCTGATGCTGCAAAGCCTGAAGAGTCAGTCACTGGGAAGATGTTTGGCTTTGGTTCCTCAATCTTCAACTCTGCGTCAACCTTGATAACCACACCACCTGTTTCTCCAAAAATGTCTGCTGCAAAGGACACCAAACCACCTGCTGTCCAGAAAGCAGAGCAAGAGAAGAAACCAGAGCAACCTCAGCAGGCCAAGGCTTCACCATCAGTACAGGCCAAAGTGGACAAAGCTCCATCAGAGCCTCCAAAGGCAGCAGCTTCCCAAGCTGCTCCTAAAACAGGCCAGTCCACCTGTCCCCTCTGTAAGGTGGGACTCAACATGGGCTCCAAGGATCCTCCCAACTACAACACCTGCACTGATTGCAAGAATATTGTCTGCAATCAGTGTGGCTTTAACCCCTATCCAACTGTAGATAAGGTAAGTAATTCCTTTCGTTGACAAAGTGAATTTCTAGGATTTAGTTGTATTTCATTGTTAATAGCTTTGCATAGTTCAGGATCATTGATGTACATGATTATTTTTTCCTTAGGTGAGAGAGTGGCTGTGTCTCACCTGTCAGATGCAAAGAGCTCTGTCAGCTTCTGAACCTGAAAAGACACCAAGGCCGCAACCCCAGGCATCACCAAACAAAGTGCTTGAATCTGAACAGTGTGTCACCCCGGTCTCATCACAAACTCCAACTCCTGGTATCATAGACCAGGTTGAGGAGAATCCAACTCATGTTCTGCCCCAGGCCACAGAGACATCCCATCCTGGTTTATTCAAAGTAAAGGAGGCACCAGGACCTGCTCCGTCCCACATCAAGGAGACCTCAAGTCCTCCTCTATCCCAAGACAAGGACATAACAAGTACTTCTCCGCCACAAGCAAGGGTGACTTTAACATCTGGTCCACCTCAGGCCACAGAGATTCAGGTGAAGGATGCCGCAACTCCTAGCCCACCGCAGGAGACAGAAACACCAAGTCATGATCCACCCCATGCCAAGGAGACATCTAGTCCTTGTCCACCACAGGCCAAGGAGGAACCAATTCCTGCTTCACCACAGGTTAAGGAGACCCCAGCCAATATTCCAGCAATGGAAACTGAGACAATAAGTCCTGCTATACCCCAGGTTAAGGCGACGTTGAGTCCTGCTCCACCGCCGGCCAAGGAAGCAACAATTAGTGAACCCAAACTCAGTGGAAACTCTAAGGTGGTTGATAATAAGATGGAGGCCTTTGTTTCAGCCAAAGACATCGTGACTCTAAAAGGGAATGAAGACCTTGCTAAAATCACTCTGCAGAAAGGAGTAAAGGCACATGAAGAAAGCCTTCCTGGTGTACAACCACAGAATCTTGAAACAGTACCTTTTATGGAGAATGTTGGCAAACCATCTCAAGACTCTCCAAATAATGGGACCTCTCCTGCAAAATCTGTAATCCCAGCATCTCAGTCTGCAAATCAGACATCTGGGGGACTTGGCTCGGGAAGTCCTAAATCAGAGCGTGTGCCTTCAAACACAACAGAGTCAGTAAAGGGGAAGATGTTTGGTTTTGGTTCATCAATCTTCAGCTCTGCATCCACTTTGATAACGTCTGCTGTCCAAGAAGATTCACGTACAACACCACCAGGGTCTCGCAAGATGTCTGCACCAGCTCAGGTTTCCCGCAAGACGTCCATTACAACCGATATTTCTCAAAAATCCACACCACCCATCTCACCAAAACTTCTTCCTTCAAAGGACACCAAACCAACTCCTGTCAAGAAAGCAGAGCAAGAGACAAACTCAGAACAGCCTCAGCAGGCCAAGGCTCCACCATCAGTACAGGCAAAAGTGGAAGAAGCTCCATCAGAGCCTCCAAAGGCAGCGGCTTCCCAAGCTGCTCCTAAAGCAGGCCAGTCCACCTGCCTACTCTGTAAGGTGGGACTCAACAAGGGCTCCAAGGATCCTCCCAACTACAACACCTGTACTGATTGCAAGATCACTGTTTGCAACCAGTGTGGATTTAATCCTATGCCAACATCAGTAGAGGTAATTTAACTTAAATTGTTTTCATCTTAAAATACATATAAACAAATCAAGGAAGCAATTATTTTGCATTACATCTGTCGTCACATATTTATTCTTGTATGATTTCTTTTTTCTCCTTAGATGAAGGAATGGCTATGTCTCAATTGTCAAATGCAGAGAGCCCTAGGAGTATCTGAACCACCTGGCCTTCCTATGATTAAACCTCAACCATCTTCAGTAGAGATGACTAACAAACCTGCCCCCTCTCCCATGGACCAGGAAGCAGTACCAATTGCTACTGAGGACAGGACTCCTAAGCACCCCTCAGACAAGCAGGAGCCTGTGACATTATCCACTGGCAAAGAAAAGGAATCACCTCCACAAGATGTATCAAAATCACAGATTTCCCCATCAGTTCCCCAACAATCAAAACCCCAGCCTTCACAAACTGTGAACCCCTCTGCAAAGTCTGCCCCTCCTACAACTCAGAATGTCAAAAAGGAGTCTGGCGGTTTCTTTGGCTTTGGAGGTCCGAAACCCGAGCCTGTTTCTACCAAGCCTGCAGAGTCGGTTACTGGAAAGATGTTTGGCTTTGGTTCCTCGATCTTCAACTCTGCGTCCACCCTGATAACCACACCACCTGTTTCTCCAAAAATGTCTGCCACAAGGGACACCAAACCACCCGCTGTCCAGAAAGCAGAGCAAGAGAAGAAACCAGAGCAACCTCAGCAGGCCAAGGCTTCACCATCAGTACAGGCCAAAGTGGACAAAGCTCCATCAGAGCCTCCAAAGGCAGCAGCTTCCCAAGCTGCTCCTAAAGCAGGCCAGTCCACCTGTCCCCTCTGTAAGGTGGGACTCAACATGGGCTCCAAGGATCCTCCAAACTTCAACACCTGTACTGATTGTAAGAATACTGTCTGCAACCAGTGTGGATTTAATCCAATGCCAAATACAAAAGAGGTACGTAAATCCCTGGTCCTGAGTATTTGTCTATATATGCCGTGCAACAATCATTAAATATAGAACGGACCTTGTCAATATATATTTGTGTGGGGTTAAGGAATATAGTGCATTGTTGAACTTGGTTTAACTTAACATTTGATATGATCTTTAATGCAACACATTTGCTCATTCTTTCAGATAAAGGAGTGGCTTTGCCTCAATTGCCAAATGCAGAGAGCATTAGGAGCATCTGAACCCACTGTACCACCCATGATGAAATCACCAAGTCAAATTCCCAGTCATGCTGTCCTTCAAGAGAAAGACAAACAATTGGGCAAACATGAAATCCCTGTAGCTGGTGCTCGATTGCCAACCCTGACCAAAAAGGATGATAAGCTCATACCAGAGTCTTCAGAGAGCAAAGTTGTTGTTTCAAGTGTGGTGTCAGAAGAAAAAGGTCTGACTCTTGACCAGCATAAACCTGGGGTCAAACCGCCAAGTGTAGAATTATTTAATGCATCAAAGGCAGATGCTAAACCAGGGCCGGGACAACATGAATTGAATAAGCCATTGAATAAGGTTCCAAAGGCTGAAATTCCTTCAACCAAATCTGCACCAGCACCAACACAGCCTCTAAAAACGGAGACAGGAAGCTTCTTCGGGTTTGGTGGAGCTAAATCCCAACCCATACCTACCAAGCCTACAGAGTCAGTTACTGGAAAGATGTTTGGTTTTGGTTCCTCTATCTTCAACTCTGCATCCACCTTGATAACCACACCACCAGCATCTCCAAAACTATCAACTGTGAAGGACACCAAACCACCTGCTGTCCAGAAGTTAGAGCAAGGGAAGAAGCCAGAGCAACCTCAGCAGGCCAAGGCTTCACCATCAGTACAGGCCAAAGTGGACAAAGCTCCATCAGAGCCTCCAAAGGCAGCAGCTTCCCAAGCTGCTCCAGAAGCAGGCCAGTCCACCTGTCCCCTCTGTAAGGTGGGACTCAACATGGGCTCCAAGGATCCTCCCAACTACAGCACCTGTACTGAGTGCAAGAACAATGTCTGCAACCAGTGTGGATTTAATCCTATGCCACATTCTGCAGCAGTAAGTATTTTATTTGTTTCTGTCTTGTCTCTATATGTCTCTTTTGAACATTTTAGTAATGGTTTTGTTAACAGTGCAACCTTGTTAAACAATTTCTAAATGGAAGGGTTGTAATGAAACAATAACCATTGCTTGTTAAATTGTTCAATTAAATAATATAATAAAATATAATGTGGTTCTGACATCCCATTCACAGTAACACAAGTATAGCTGGTGTCAAATGGAATCTGTATTAAACAGTCCTAGTATGCATGGACAAACAAAGCAAAGAAAATGCAGCCTATGGGTTTGCTGACAATTGTAGCAGACACTACACGTCGAAGCCAGAGTGAATGTGACGTTACGTAATGGCTCATGAGAAGTGTGCTTTGGCAGACTAGCGTCACTGAAACTCTATTAAAGTGACTTATCGTTGTGCAATAGCATTAGTGAGATGGTTTCCCCTGTTGTTGCAGTCTAGGGACTCTCCAGCCATTGCAAGAGAAGAGAGATTGTAAAGCATAATATGTGCCAATAAGCAGAGGGGAACAAGATTGAATCCTACACAACAAGACAGTACATTAAAGCAAACCACATTGGGTCTGCAGGCCATTCTGTTTATCACAGATCAGTGGATCTATACAGTGTAATGTTTTTTTTCTTCTGCTTTCATATAGTTCACACAGGCAAGCAAACGTACCTATAGGAGCTATAGGCCCTTGGTTGGACCCCAGTATATTGATTAATAGAATGCTGTCAACCATTAACCATTATGCCGAGGAAACCTGCCTGGCCCGCAATGAGAGTTACTGACTTGTTCTCCTCTCTGAAACACTCTCCACATTTACTTACCGGGAGAAAATCAGGAGGTTGAGCCTTGTTTTGTGATTGAAATGTCTTATGCTGCTGTACATTTGACAGTAATTGCTTTTCTAATCCATCATTGAGGTCAACATATTACTAATTTCACCCTGGAAATAGAATTTCACTGAAGTGAGTGTTTACAGAAACAGTGTTTGGCAATTATAATGTGGCATGTTAATTTCACAGTGTTAGGCATATGACTTCAGGCTTTGAAATAAGGTCATGTTCGCAGGTAATATTTTCACAAGGAAAGTGAGATATTATTCATCACTCGATTATTATGGAATATGTGTTCTGCACTGACTCAGCTCATCCACATCATGTCATTCCCCTGCTTGTGTTTCCTGGGCACACATACACAGTATCACATGCATTTCACATTGTTTTAGACGGAGGCGATGTCTTTCTAGAATCTCTGAGAGCTGTTGTCTGGGGCTAGGCGTAAACTGAGGCCACTCTCAGAGGAGGCAGTGCCAGCAGCAAGTCTGTCCATTTCCTCTTGTTCTGCTCCAGCTGACAGGCTGAAAAGCCTGAGCATGATTGTTGATATCTAGGCCACACGTGTGCTTCTGTCTGTCATGTGATTCTCACATGTGTAGACAAGGTCAAACACTAATATCACAGTCTGTAAGGCAGTACTTGATCACTGTTTTGTATGTTCTTGATACAAATGCATGGCCTGCCTTCCCCATCATGCAATACTGCAACTGGGGATTCATTAGTTGCAGTAAACATATAGCACATTTGAAACCATTTCAATTAAATGGAACTGATTTTCAGCCAGGTTAGGCCTGTAAACACTGAGTAATGCTTTAATGTAGACTGGCCGGTCCAAACTGTTGGCATGGCGATAAGGAGAATTGTCTGGGATGGACCTCATTCCCATTTTACAATTAGTTAATTCCTGTCTCAGCAGTTGCTGCTCTTTTCCAGCCTTAATGGGGTTAAGCAATTTCAGGAATGATATGCTTTGATGCAATCAAAATTGAAAGGATTGTGTCAGTAATTTTAGTTTAAGAACACATATGATTTGAGCAGTTTTCCCTCTGTACTGGGGTAATAAAACATGTCCTTTATCTTTGGATTGTTCCTATTGGAAACAGGGGGTCATTCGCTGAGAGCAGTTAATGTATCTGTCAACTCTCCATCACTGATTCTACTGGTCCCTACTGGAAGTTGGAATAGTAGGCCCTTATCTTGTTTGTCATTTTTCTGTGTGTGTGTGTGTGTGTGTGTGTGTGTGTGTGTATGTGTGTGTGTGTGTTTTGACCTTAATAGTGGGTCAACTGTATGCATTTTAAAGAGTGAGTTTGATGTTGAGCACTGCTTAAAGGCATAGAGGGCATAAAAATGCATACATTTTAAGCGTGAGAAATCAGAGGTGTCGATGTAAGGTCCTTTCTCTCTTGACACTGGGAAAAAGCACAGGTGGATGGAATAAATGTTTACAAGGGGACAAGCCTTTGTCTCCGATCAAAGACCTCATGTTCGTAAGCTGTGGTTTTGAGTACAGAGCTCTGTGTTTTGCAGCGTACCAGTCAGGGCGGTAAATAACATGCTTGGTGGTGATATAATGTTAAGCTCAGCACATCCAGCGAGATGCAGCAGGCCTTGTGAGTCAGCAGCCCAGCCTTGTTTGATTGCTGTTACGGTGAAGGTCTGGGAATTCAGTGTGCAGGCTGGTCACCAGCTGACACACACACACACCACCTGCCAGATTGCTTTCCACTTCCAAAGCAGTGGTTTTAAGCTTCGTTCTTTTCGTTTTAGTCCTAATAGCATGCAGCTGGGGAAATATTAAAAGAAATCTCCCGTGGAGGATTTTTCACATGACATTTACCAATCCTCTTTTTTATATGTATAATCAAGTGTATGTGTGTGTGTGTGTGTGTGTGTGTGTGTGTGTGTGTGTGTGTGCGTGTGTGTGTGTGTGTACCATTGTACACATCAACGATGGCTGAAAATTATGCAACGTTTTGTACATTGCCAGGTATGTTCGTTTCATAAATGGTCTAGCTAGATCTGGATGACTAACTCAATTTATAAACACTGCCGCTCAGGAAATGTTCTTAACGACAGAGGTCAACGATAAGTTGTTGTTATAGAGGTAGACTGCCAATGTGACCTGTGCATGGACCATGTTACACCAAAGCTGATGAAGTACCAGCCTCTATCGACATGCATCTGTTACCTAGGCCATAGGGCTAAAATCCTAGCTCTTTTATTCATCAACCTGTGACATGTATAGTAGGTCGCTGTTAGGGGGCTGCTGCTTGCAGGCTTACCCAAGAGTAGGTCTAAACAGCTGGCAGCAGCCATAGACACCCTGGCAGTGTGGAGACTATTTGTACCCATATGTGTCTGCATGTTTGTAAATCTAGGTATATTTCGAATTCTGATGGAAATGTGTGTCATTTGTAAATTCAACTAAAGCATTTAGAATATGTTTGACTGTGGAGGTTGGCTACAAAATAAGGACAATTAGGTGGTTAGGTAGAAGATAGTCAGACTTAGCTTGGGGCTGTGCTTGCACCTGGAGAGTTGTGACAGATAGGGCCATATTTAGACCAAGACAGGGAGGAGGAGGAGGAGAGGAGGAGGGGAGGAGAGGAGGAGGAGCGAGGCACTGCTGCAGCATTTAGAAACACAAGGCTCTTGCTCAGCCATCTGTAAACACAACCTTTTGATCTTCGGTACTCTATTTTCCTGGCAGGCGCTTCTAAGTTTTTCCTGGTTAATAGAAGCAGAAGTTGAATGTTGATAAAAAGAGGTTGAATGTTATTTTATGAGTTATGCAGGTTTGGTCTTTAGATGGGTCTTTCTTGTATTATATTTGGAATGGTGAAACCATTCCAAAGGCTGTTCATTACTTTGATACCGCACTGATTAAGCACTGATCCTGAATCATTGAGAAAAGGTGCATTTAAAAAGATCTCCCATCTTCCGTGAGTGTAATTGGCATCATAAAATGAGAACATATTTCTATTCATCAACATTTCAGCATTGATTAACTACATTTTCGAGGGATTATGCATTGAACAAATTGATGACAAATTAAATCATGCAATCGATACAGAATTGATTAAGAATTAAAATGATATTGCAGCTACACACTGGAGTTATTGAACAGTGTGTCTTTTCGTTAAGCTGTCATCCGAGAACATCATCTGAGAGACATCATGCTAGATATTTTATTGTTGTTTTTATAAACAGAGACAGAACCCCCAGCTCCCCCTTTCCACACACACACACACACAGACAGACAGACAGACAGACAGACAGACAGACAGACAGACAGACAGACAGACAGACAGACAGACAGACAGAGTCATGCTATGAACTCTGCACTCACACAGAAGACAGCACTTGTGCGTGTTTTGAGGTGCCTGAGAATCTCCTGACACACAAGGGCATTGGAATGTAGTGGTGAAGTCCTCCTCATGGACTGCCCTGTGTATGATAAACCTCCCCTCTTTAATGAGAGATCATTTGAGAGACGTATTGATCATTTCAGAGACCTTCCTTTTCTTTGAAACTCAATTAAATGTAGATCTGATAATGGTTAATGTTTCTACGGAGGATTATTTTCCAAAATTATTATATTATATTTTTTTGATGGATTAGCATTTCTTTTTCGATATCTTGTCAGAGAAAATGTGATAATTTGAATATTCCCTTATGATTTGTTCCATGGATTATTTTTAATTAATATTTAACCTGAAAAATGTTTGAGATTGGCCAAACTCAAATAGTGCAGAACTGAAGTCAATAAAGTAATTGTCAATATGATTATGTCTCTGATGGCTATGTCTGCAATCTGTGAAACCAGCTGTATTGTTGTATGGACTAAGATTTTAATCAACCCATTGATGAATAAACCTGTGGTCTTTTAACAAATAATTTAACCTGACCACTTTCCCACTTCTAATGTTTACTTACCTGTTTTACTGTGTTTCACTGTGATTTTAGGAGGAATGGCTTTGTCTGAACTGCCAGACTCAGAGAGCTCTGTCAGGACAGCTGGGAGACTCGAGGGAAGTGCCCCATGTTTCACCTGCACCTGCCAAGCCTTTGACACAGGCCACGGCTCCACCCTCAAAGATAGAACCCACCACTGCGCCCGCGCAGGATAGGTCCACAGCTACCCCCATCCAGGCAGAGTCAACAGCCGTGGCCAAAAACGAAGAGTCTTCTGCACTCACCGCTACGTCCGGAAAGCTGGTTGCCCAGCCAACAGGAATTCAGAAAGAAGAGTCTAAACCTCCTGTCCCAAAAGAGCAGGAGGATCCTGTCAAACAAGAGGACACCACCAGCGGCGTAACAGCAACAGGAGAGCCCCTTGAACCCAGGGCTGCAACAGTTCAACAAAAGGCAGAGATGGCAGATGTTGACACTTCAAAAATGGACGTCATTACGGCCGTATCGACAAACGATAACACAATGACCATAACAATGGAATGTCCTGCTACTGAGGAGGAGAAGGACGCTAAACCTAGCATACCTGTTGCGATTGCTGTGGCTGTCCCTGTGACTGAGGCCTTGGTAAAACCACCTTCTCTTGTTCATGAAAAGGTCAGCACAGTACCTCCAGAGATAACGCCTGCACCCGCTCCGGCTGCTGAACACATCAATGATCCAGAGAAGGTTGTCGAGGAAGAACATGTGCAGCCTTGCTGTGTCACATTGACCGCAGAAGCGACAAAACCTTTAGGGCAGCAAGTCGAGGTCAAACAGGAGCAAGATCAATTGCAGCCAGCGACGGATTTAAGGCCGCTTGATCTGCCAGACATCGTCACATTGAATGGCAAGGAAGTGGCTGAAAAGGACAAAATCATTACAGAGCAACAATCAGCGGCCTTAGATACAACCATTTGTAATGTAAGTATATCACCGTTTAACAAAAATAAGAATATATATTCTATACTCTATATTCTCTCTCTCTCTCTCTCTCTCTCTCTCTCTCTCTCTCTCTCTCTCTCTATCTCTCCCTCTCTCCCTCTCGCCATATTTAAGTATGTGCATTATTTTTTGAAAATGAATAGTGGGTCCATCGTATACAACTATCTTCAAATTATAGGGGAACAGGGGAAAGCTCAAATTATCTCAAATTAAACCAGCATGTTCCTATGAATATTGATATCAAATGTAACTATGCATGAAGTGAATATTTTATGTTTCTGATTACAAACCTCCCTTTTTTTCTTCTATAATCTCCTTTAAAACCAGGATGAGACCACAGAAGAGCCCATTCAAGTGAGAAAAGCTTCTCTCTCTGCTGGACAGGAAAATGATATCCTAACTTCAGAGCCAGAGTTAAAGACTAGGGATGAGGATCCAAACAGAAGAACAGACCAGTCCCAAATAGTTACAGATGTGAGGGAAATAGTCGATATTCCTGTTGAAGATGCAATCAACGATTCATCTCTGCAAATAAATGAGGCAGTTAAAGAGAGGAGACGCCTTAGTTTCCAACCAATGGAGGAGAGCAGTGCAAGCGAGTTTTCACCTTCCCCTTCACCTCGAGTCCAGAGGAGAAGGCTTAAGATTACCTCTATCTCGTCCAGCAGTGAGGATATTAAAACGGAAAGTGCTGAATCATCTGCAGAGGATGAAGACTTTATCCGACAGCAGATAATGGGTATGGGTGGTGAAGAGGAAATGTCTCTCTCTGAGGACGAGAAAGACAGGAAACTGACGAGCGATGAAGCCGTCATTGAGGTTGGAGTTGATAATGCTCCAGTGACAACCCAGCAACAGCTGACTAAAGTGGATACAGATAATGAAGACCAACTGGCAAGGAGGATGTCCCAGCCAAGGATAGATGCTGGAATCACACAAGATGTCCCTGAAACAGCGCCATCCACTGTTATCAAAAAGGCGACGCCAGTGACGAGAATGAGACCGAGTACTGATGAAGATGTTGAAAGTATTACTGAATCTCTATCAAAGGGCTCATCAAGTGTTCAGGCATCTAGCTTCACTCCAGAGAATTCTCACACGTCCGCCTCTTCTCTGGAGGAGGATAGTGACAGCAGCCCGAGTCACAAAAAAGTGGACAAGCACCACCGCAAAGCAAAGCACAGGCAACCAGGCCAAACTCTCCCCACCATTGCAGACTCTTCTGAGGAGGATGAGGTAAAGGAAGAAAGGGAGATCTTTGGGGATCAACAAACTACAAAAGGTGGTGACCATGTTGAAAAGAGGATTACCAAGAAGTCTCGCAAAGACAAAGACGAATTTAAATCCCAAAGAAAACACGCTGAATTAGTTTCAACAACAAGCTATGCCTCTCCACTGGAGGATACTTCACATTCAGACGATTTCCCTCGGTCCAAAGCGATTGGGGAAGCCAACATGACCACTAGCTCAGAGAACTGTAGCAGTGTAGAACATGAACCAGATGCCACTGTTGATGTGCAGACAGGAAGCAAGCCCTCACCAACAGTCATACCAATGATCCCTGCTGATCAATCTGGCAATATCTTTATGAAACATTTGAAGAGTGCAGATGAAGTATATGAGGACATTATTCAGAAAAGTAGAGCTATTCCCGGGGACAGCCCTCCCAGTGTTGAGCCACTTTATGAAGGAATGACAATTGAAGACTATCTATACGAGTCTTTAGTTGTGGAACCTGAATTCAAACTAGATGATGCCCAACAGATGGGACAAATTGATGACAATAGCTTTGAGTCTGTAAAGAAACTCAGATCCCCAGAGGACGTGTATGAGGAAATGATGCAGAAGAAAAGAGAACTGATGATGATAGAAGAAGAGTTCCAACAGGCCCAAACTGCCATGGAATCCTCAACATCCGATACATCTATTAACGTTCTATCCCCAGATGTTGAGACCTGTGTGGTGACCATCATCACAGAACAGCCAACCCCCCCAGATGAAACTGAAAGGATTATCTACGTGGCTGATTATGACAATGATCTAACGGTAAAGAAAAAGAAGCGACCAGCTCCACCTCGGCCCTCCGCTCCGCCTAAACGGGTGGGGGAGAGGCCTGAGATAACGAGTGTCCCCACTACACCAACTGGAATAGGCTTTGTTAGGCCAATGACCCCTCAAGATCCTGCTCTTAGGAAATCTCTGTTTCCTATACCAGATCTCAAGATAACCCAATGTTCATCTGGTGAGGATGAGGAGGACAGTTTCGCAGAGGAATATGGTGTTGGTATGTCATCTGATATTACTCCCAGTGATGACTCTGATGCTAAAGATGAGCCCAGTGCTAGCCCAACGTTTTCAGAATATGACATGGAGCCTATCAGTGTAGTGTGTGAGATTCCAGAAGCTAGGCCTATCCCAAATCCAATATCTGCCCCGGAGTTAATCACTACACCTTCCTCAGTATCATCGGTATCCCCCCCAACTTCACCACCAACCCCAGACTTCAGTTTAGCATCAAATGCCACATCTTCGTCAGAAGCAACCCCATTGTCTACACCAACGCCACCAACTGCTGTTGTAGCCCAGCCTCAAGCTAACATGTCTGAGCCATCAATGGCCCCAATTGTAGCTTTTCCATCAACTGAAGAATTAGTTTATTCTCTTAAATCGGTTATAGTTACAATACCAGATGTGGTATTTGACCCAGAGAGATTTTATGCAACAGTCTCAGGTCCAAATGAGGTTTCTCAAGCTAGTGCTCCAAATCAATGCTCAAAACAGATTGCAGAACATGTAGGTATTCAAATGCCAGCCCTGGCTTTCTCACCATTGGAAATGCACACTAGGGCTTCAACTGCCGTGTGTGTATCAACACCAGGGCCAACACCTGCTGTTGTTTCAGCAATAACAGCACCCATTACAGCACCAGCTATAACTCCAGCGTCCATCCAAACTATATCCCCAGTAGCTACCCCTTTGCCATCCCCTAGGCCTTTCATAGTTCAAATGCCAGATTTGGTTTCTACTACATCCCCTCTCACACCTCAGGCTCCGCTACCAGTTTCTGCACTGGTAACTTCCCCCATTTCAGCAAAAGCCACCATAGTCCACTCATTCCCTGTTCAGGAGGCTGTCCAATTGCCCACGCCAGTAATAGTTCATGCTCAAGCTCAAACAGCTACTGTTTCATCATCAACTTCTGGAACAACTACAGTGATCAAAAAGAAAGTGCCCCCACCACCGCCTCCTCGATCTACGTCTGTTTCCCTCTCTGCTGTGGACCCTTCTCCTATCAATACTGTGCAAAACAGCTCCCATACTATGACCACTACAACAGCTACAGTTGCTGGCCAACCAATGCAGTCTGTATTTGTGGATATACAGCCATGGATGGATACCCAACATGACAATGTTTCTGTTCCCCAAGTGGTATCTCCAACAAGACAAGGACATGTAGTTATTATAGTACCAAGTGTTGAAAACACTGCTTTCCTTGGTCGATCCACAGAAGATGAATCAAGCACCTTAACTTCCACTGCTCAGTTGACATATGGGAATGTGGCTCATGTGGCTCCCATTGTGTCCAGTAAAGAAACAACATTAATGAAAACTCTGCCAGTTGCACCCCCAATTCCATCTGTTTCCTCTAAACCAATTGCTGCAAGAACTACAGACACAGTAGAAATACGAGTTGCAGAAACTCCTCCACCAATCGCTGTCCCTTTGCCAATGGTTTATTCAAACCTACCTATCTTAATTTCACCGGCCCCATCTGTTGTTTCAATCCCCACAGCTAAAACATCACAAGCCCCTGTAACATTATCAAGCCCTAGTCATTCTGTGAAACCTCCACCACCCATACCTCCAAAGCCTGTTTCTATTCCAGCTGGACTGGTGTTCAACCATAAACCAGGAGAAAGTGTCAAACCACCTGCTCATCCTGTGGCTCACAAAGCTGCAACACTTCCAAGAACAAGAGAACCCCCGAACGCTTTGTCATTCAGTTTGACTAGACCCGTAGAATCTAAACTGAGTGCCACGTCTCCGAAGTCTCCGTTGTCACCTAGACACGGTAAATGTTTGCAAACCTATGTAGTCATAACTCTCCCGTCTGAGCCTAGCTCACCAACCGAGAGCATAACTGTTCAGGCTCCAGTGAGGAGAGGGTCTATTTCTGCAACAAGAATTTCAGGAGTACGTACCACACCAACAGAGCAAAACAGATTCACTGAGGTCTTTTCTGCCCCAGCGACATTATGCAGGGCATCGGTGCCCACTGTAAGACATACACCTCCAACATCAGTAGTTACATCTGCTGTAGAAGCGCAAGTCTTAGTCTCTGAGTCCAGTACTGTTACTGCCCAAATACAGAGAAACACGATTCAAGCTCTAGCAGAACAACATCTCTCATCAGTGCCTTCTGCCATGGCAGAGCCATCAGGTCAGCAAGATCAAATTCAATCTTACAGTGTTCCACCTCCTATTAAGAAACCATATTTACACCTGACAGCAAAACGAATGGAGCCATTTTCTCAGCCAGCTCCATTGACGTCTCAAATCATCACAATGCCTCTAGAGCCGGAGGTTCCTATTGAACCCTGTGCTGTTCAAGTCACTGCCCTAACACCATCTATTCCCTCTGCTGGTTGGCAACCAAAAACAGGAGAATCAGAAGTCATAGACATTAGATATGAAACATCTGTGGTTGAAATTCCTACTGAAGTGCTTTCTGTGGCAGAAAACATCATACAGCAACAGCCCAGAGAAATACCAGTTCCTCATTATGTGAGCCAAGAAATTCATGTTGAATATCCACAAGAGGCTACTCCAAGTAATTTCACTATGCTCGCAAGCACAGTACCCATTCCATTGGCGGCCCGGGAAGTATCATCACCGGTATCTGTGATGTATGAGGATATTTTCATACCAACAGAGGTCATTTCTCACAAGGCTGTTGCTGAAATACCATTCCAAGAAGTGGTGCAGCATTCAGTTGTGCATAGAGCACCCACTGGAGTTGATACAGTGACCCTCCCTCCAAATGTTGAGTTGGCTACAGAGGTTATTTCAACTCATGTCGGAGTTCCAGCATTACTCGCAGCTTCACCATTTACTCCTGATGCTTCAGTGGCTTTAACATTAACTGGTGTACATACAGCAATGACAGTAGTTCCGGAAATTAGACCAACCCCTGTTGTTATGGAAGAGACACTAATGCCATTGTATCAAGCGATACCTCCTGCCATTTACAACCCACTGGCATATGTATCTGCACCTCCAGTGATGCCACAAGCGGCAACAGCAGTAGATGCTATTCTGATGCACCCTGTATATGAGATACCTACAGAGATCATACCAGAACCGGTAATCGAGCATCAGAGAGTAACTAGTGCAATGGTTTTCCTACCACAGTCCGAAATACAAATTGGTGTTATTAAAACTGAGGCCATAACTACAAGTAGAAGAACGTCTATATCATCAATAGTTCAACCATCATACACCATGGGTGAGATGTCTATCTACCCTTCAGAATATGACATTCCCACACAAGTGGTCACAACAGAGGCAATTGCTACCACCAGACGGGAATCAATCACCATGCAACAGCCATTTCCACTGGCACATGTGGGAACTACACCAAAAATGGAAATACCTGTGGATGTATATGGCTCTTCTCAAAACCTGTACAACAAAGATTATGTTCATTTTGTGCAACAACCACATGTGTTAACATACTCCCCGTCTCTTCATGATGCTCCTAAAGATATTTTAACTTCTGGAAGTTATACAAGAAGAACTTCTATACCTACAGTCCAGGAAATGCATCAGTCAATGCCTGTGGCCCCAGTCCTCATCACTGAGATTCATCAAGATTCTATTGAGAGCCAGAAGGTACAGAGTCACATGTACTCTTCCTCCATCTCCACCTCAGGTCAGCCTCCGGAAAACCTTCAGAGTAGAGTGACTAAGGTGGTTACCACTGAAGTTCAGAGGACCACTGTGTCGGTTGTCCATGAAAGACTACCACAGGTCATTCCACCGAGTGTCGAAATAACAATACAACCCGAAATCACAAAGGTTCAAACCCTGCAAAAACCGAATGGGAAGGTGGTCTATCCCAGTGATGTTATTGATCTGCGCACATTGAAGGTCGGTGTCAAGATGACTGACAGTGGCATGGATCTTACCCCTACCCACTCCCGCCGACAGTCATTTTCTAGTGACTCTAGTGGAAGACAAATCACAGCTGTGCAGCCTGAGATAGTGAACCTTAGTCCTGTGATTACCACAGCTACAACCCTCTCAGTTGTAACTGATAGCATAACAATAGTCACATGCACCGCCACCATTGCATCATACAGCACTCCAGCAGAGAGGCCTCTGGACCTACAGGGCAGCATAACTTCTATGCCTTTGGCTCTCGCCACAGGCAAAACATTTGAGCCATTGGCACAAATTGTGTACAGGCCTCTGGACCCCCTACCTGTTGCACCTGTTAGCACTATGGCAAGTATTCAAGACGCACCCATGAATCTTTCTTTTGGAGCCATTACCCCTGTTGTTGAAAGACACACTTCAGTTTCTGTTAGCAATGGATATCCTGTCATTTCACTGGAGGCTACTGGTGCCATGGATCTATCAAACTATAAACCGATGAGGGCAATAGTAGCTTATTCTAGCACGAGTCCTGGATTGGTCACCACTGTTGTGGATGATGATGATGCCTCTCCAGTGGATTTAACAGCTGCGAGAAGAAGTGTGTGCTGTGATGTCATCTATAAGCTACCGTTCACCAGAAGCTGTAGAACACAGCCACCAGTTACCGCCCAGCCCGACAACCGCCTTGGGTACAGAGACTACCACTACAATACTGTAGCGACATTCGGTGTCAAAGGAGTGGATATAATTAAAGCCTCTGCATCTGAGACAAATCTGGCAGAATCGGGACTTTTTAGCTATGAGCCAAAGAATGGCTTTGCATACTTTAGTGGATCATCGGAAGGAGCAGTAGACCTAACACCTTCTCAACTTTCTGCTGGTGAGTACAAAATAGTTGTGGCCTACAATTTTCAGTGTGGTGATATATATATTATTATTGTAAACAATTCCATGAAACTGTGCACTCATGCTGCGTTCAAGAAGCTCAGAACTCCAAAGAAACAAGCTCCAATGTGTTAAAATTTAATTGAACGGTTGTACACACCTTAATTACAGGTTGGAAATCCAGGTATCATTTCAGAGCTTCGACCTACCTTAATAACATCAAACATGGTGACTTTCGTCTTTAATGGACATTAAACTATTATAACCGATTTTGTTGATGTCCACAATATAGCAAATTTCCTGTGGATGTTGGAGTTCAAAGTTGCCTTGAACGCGGTATCATTTCTTGCATAAATTTATGCTTACTTCCTCTTTTAACTCCTTATGATGATTTTTAATTTGCATGCAGCAGTTTTTTTTGTCTTTATGGTTTGTTCTACTCTTGAATATGATTTAATTGTTTCATTAGCAAGTTTGCCATTTTTAATCATTTGTTTTCTTTGCTTTTCTTCTTTCTTTCTTCTTTCTTTTTCTTCTTCTTTTTTATATACAGATGCATGCGTGTGCCTGCGTGTTCTTCCTCAATATTTTGGCTTTGCATCATGCTAGCCATTATGACTCAAGATATGCATGTATAGTTCCAGTCTAATCAGAAGTGCATGGATTTTATACATTCACCTTCAATCCTTATCCTAAATAAGGATTGAATCCTAAATGATTGACATATACCAATATTTTTGCATTCGATATGGCAGGTACAGCCATAGACTACACCAGCAAAGCAGTGGAACAGTATGCTGGGATGGCCATGGTTCCATATTCCCAGATCCCTGCTATTGGATATGGCGTAAATAATACATTAAGGACCTCCGATGGATTTGTGTACTCCTCTGTATCAGCCCCAATCCAATCCTATGCTGTAACTACTCAGCCTGGCTCAATTTTCAGTGCTACCTTACCTTCTACAACCGCCCTCCAGAACCAACTAGTGCCACACCCCTATGGCTTCCTTTCCACACCAGATCCTAGCCAGATCGTTCCTCTTGACGTTGGGCTGCATAAGGAGCTGGTGCCATCAGCCCTCTCTGAACTTCTCACTGGCTACCCTGAAATGTACTCAGACACAACCCTGGAAGCCATTGCAGCTTCCCTCGACGCCCTGGCCTCCTCGCCTATGTTCCCTGGTCTGGACAACACCAAGATGGCCCAGTATCAAATGGAGAGGGAGTTTCTGGAATTAGAGAAGCTGAAGCAGCTTTGCTTGGCAGAAGAACTTGAGTGGGAGAGGCACGAGATTCAGCGTTACCGAGAACAAGAGCAGTTGATGGTCCAGAGGGAGCTTGAGGAGCTCCAGTCGTTGAAACAGCAGCTCCTCTTACAGCAAGAGGAGGAACATCATGCGCACATGGTCGCTCAGCAGGAGACGTACACTCAGCAGAAAGAGCAACTCCAACAAATACAGCATCTCCAACTGCAGCTCCAGCAGCAACTGGATGACCACTATAAGACCTCAGGTAGCCCAGGCAACCTCTTAGATGCTAAATATGCAGGCGTAGGGGATAATGGCCAGTACTGGCCTGTTAGAGATGAGGGTACAAGTCCCATTCCAAGAGGGCTACAATTAGATGGATGCCAGGATCAGCGGATCAAGAAGCTTTCCGATGGTTCTAGGCAGGCAGATCAGGACACAGGGAGGAAGATAGTGGATAGTGGTGTACAGACAGACGACGAAGACTCCCCAGACAAGCAGCATGTCGGGAGGAAAAAGAGAAACAAGAGAAATGATGACAGCAGTGCCCAGACGGACGATGAAGATCAGGACGAGTGGGATACGCCCACGCGTTCTCGGCGGCGGACCCGTAAGCACAGTGGCGAAGGGAAACATGCTTCGAAAGTATCCAGCATAGCGATCCAAACCGTGGCAGAGATTTCCGTTCAGACCGATCACTCTGGCTCCCTCAAAAGGCCCAACATGCAGATGGATACTAAGGTTGAAATCATCAAGCACATCTCAGCCCCCGAAAACTCCAAGAGAGGAGGCAGTTTGAGCTGTCAAACAGACTCAGACAGAAGGCTGCCTGAGATTGGATTTACAGCCCATTTTATCACAGATACCCCTGCAAAATCAAGGGTAAGCTACTCCCCGGTCTCGCCACTGTCCCCGGATAAATCGATGGGAGGCAAGAAGATGCTGACTGCTGACCCATCCAGGTTTTCCTCGAGCCCCAGGATGCTGAAGCCAGGGCAGAAATCTCTGTCCGATCCCAAGTCACTCAGTCCGAGCACTGATGAGAGGATCAGTGGATACTATGACAGCTTTACCGTAAGTTGAAACAGAAATGAATACACATAATAATTAAAAAGAAATATAATACAATTGTAGAGTACTATTGAAATAGATAAATGTACAACATAAATACATATGTTTAATCGTACAAAAATGTCATCTTATAAAGTTGTGTTGTGTGTTGAAGGGCCGATGCTCTCCTTCTGGCACCGGTAAGAAAGTGAAGCGGACTCTGCCTGACCCCCCCCCTGAGGACGACTCCCTGACTGGCCGGTCAGGGTACAGCACCAACTCCGCCCGCCGCCGGCTGGCCCGCAACACAACGATGGCGCGGGCCAAGATCCTGCAGGACATCGATAAGGAACTGGATCTGGTGGAGAGAGAATCCTCCAAGCTCCGTAAGAAACAGGCAGAGCTGGATGAAGAAGAGAAAGAGATTGACGCCAAGCTACGGTAAAAAAAAAGAAAAAACATCAATTGCATCACAGAAGTAATCACGCTCAAACCACGTGAACCACATTTGTTCCTATATTTTCAATATTTTTGAATGTATTCCATTAGATTTGTTGATTAAGTGGCGCAAGATGATGTCTTGCAGTCTCCGCCCCATTAATCCATTGTTTCATGCATGCATGATTCACCTCTCACCTCTCCACTAGCTAAGTGGGCAAACTGGCTTCCCAGGCATCAGTCACTGAGACCCCTCCATATTCACACATAGTAAAGGTACCACTGTGTGAACACCATGCAAATCGTTTAACCTCTTAGGCTTTTGTGTTGGCCAAGCAATCTGTAAGAAGAACATAGAATGTGACCACAACCGTGCTGTCATCATTCACAGGTACTTGGAGATGGGCATTAACAGGAGGAAGGATGCCTTGCTGCAGGAGAGAGAGAAGAGAGAAAGGGCCTACCTCCAAGGGGTGGCTGAGGAGAGAGACTACATGTCCGACAGTGAGGTCAGCAATATCAGAGAGACGAGGGGCGAGGGTCGGGAAAGGCCCCGTACAGCTCCCCAGTCCGAGTTCGACCAGTTCATCCCTCCACAGACGGAAGCTGACTCCCAGTACTCCACCCTCACCAGTCCCTACTCCCACTATGCACAGTATTCGCCTCAAACCCAAACTACCAGCCATTACACCCAGCAGAACATTTACCCACAGCAGTCGCACTACCACGACCAGGTGTCTCCCTACCAAACCGTAGCTGACCATTCCCTCGGCCAGTCCCAGCACAGCAGTTACCAGCACGCGTTGCTCCTGCAGTCGGGGAAGCAGCGACAGACCAACATCTGTGACCTGGAGCCTAAGATCACCACCAACTATGAGGTGGTTCGGAACCAGCCCCTGCTCATTGTGCCAGCCTCCACAGACAGCGGCTACGAGGTGGCCCATCTGGGGGGCAAATACGGAAGCCTTGACCTGAGGCTGGGGCTAGAGGAGAGGAGCATGGCTTCCAGCCCCATGTCCAGCATCTCCGCTGAGTCCTACTATGCGGACATAGACCACCACAATGCCAGGAACTATGTGCTGATTGACGACATAGGCGAACTGACCAAGGGATCCACAGGGTTGGGTTCTGCCGGCCTGGGGTCTGGGTTCAGCCTGCCTGATAAGGACCTGTCCAAGGCGGATAGACTGCTTAGAGCTGCAGAGGCCAGACGCACAGCAGAGGTAAATGCTACTTATTTAGTTATTTTGAGCATACAGCTTTGACTAATCTATCAGTTTTGTTTGGGTGTTGTTTGTTGACAATTTTGTTTGGAAAGTCCTCCTTTCTATTTCTTTCGAAGTTAAAGGTAAAATATGCAAAATGCTAGAGGGATCTAGGTCTATTGCTCTAACTCTGCAGCAGCGACAAATCTTATTTCAGATCTCATGTTCAATTTCAAAAAGCATGCCTTGCTGTAAGAGGGTGCGCAGGGTTTGCAGAGAGTGGGAGGAGGGAGGGTTGTGGAGCAGAGTGTTTTCTTCAGTCAATATAAACTGAAGCTAGCTTGAAATCACAAATCTGGCGTATTGTAACCTTATGGCTTAACTTAATATAAAAAATGTGTTTGTTTAGTAGGATTTAGCAAATATGAATTGAGTGAAATTTGTTAGAAATTGCATATCGATCCCTCAGCTATAAGTGAGTGAAATGCACTAAGAATAGCTGTCTGGAGTGTATTGTGCCTGCATTTGAAAGAGACAATTTCAATCTTAGACCGCTCCCGGATCATTCGAACAACCAGCACTGGTCAAACCCCCTGTCAATAGATGTATGTGAAATGCAACATTTCCCAAAAGTGCAGAAACATAGGGAGGGAGAAGAGAGAGAGACGACGTAATTGTTTGTTAAGTTTAAAAATCTTGCTTTCTTCTGCTCCTCTGCTCTCTCTCTCTCTTCATAACTCTCGAATCTTACCTACAACAGCTTTAGTGATAATATTTAAATCATTGAATTACATATGTAATAAAACACAATGCCAGTATATGGTATCTGATAATGGTCATGACTTTATTGTACTATTACATGTATACTATACATCATCTCATTGATATTTCATCTTTTTCAATTCTAGGTAGCTGATTTCTTGGGGCAGTCTCGGCTCCAGGGTTACGTGAAAGGGGACGACGACACCATGGAAGAGCCTTATGAGCTGAAGCTCCTGAAGCAGCAGATCAAGCAGGAGTTCCGACGAGGAACCGAGGGACTGGAACATCTCACAGGTTTGGGCCTGCCTCAATACCTCCCTAGTGACGCCAACTTCCGTCATTTCCCCAAAGGAGAGAAGTACAGCATTGGCAGACTGACCCTGGAAAAACAGGCTGCAAAGCAATTACCTGCCGCCGTTCTTTACCAGAAACAAGTCAAAAATAAAAAGGCCCAGATAGATCCAAAAGCGATCACCAAATGTTCCCCTATTCAAGAAAATCGCGATCTTGAACCCGACTATGGCAGCTATATGGGCTCTGGATCCTCGTCTGTGACTAATCTAGCTGCCAGGGCCAGGTTGCTGCAGGATGAGATCACGTTCGGGCTCAGGAAGAACTTATCCGAACAGCAGAAATACCTGGGCTCGTCTCTGGGGGCCAACCTGTCTGGCTCTCTTAATCAAGGACAGGCCCTGGGCCTGGGCTCCCCCATGCGGTCCTCCCTCCATGAAGACGGGACCTTCCCCAGTGGGAGCCGCTCCCGGCCCTCGTCGCGGCCTTCGTCGCGGCCCTCGTCGCGGCCCTCCTCGGTCTACGGTTTGGATCTGTCCATCAAGCGAGATCTGTCCAGCTCTTCTCTACGGCTGAAAACGGAAGGGGAGGTGCTGGACGCGGCATTCGCCCCCGGGGTGGCCAGGACCAAACCAACCAGCCTGCCCATCAGCCAAAGCCGCGGGCGTATTCCCATCGTGGCCCAGAACTCTGAGGAGGAGAGCCCTCTGAGCCCCGTGGGCCAGCCGATGGGTATGGCCAGAGCCTCGGCTGGCCCCCTCCCTCCCATCTCCGCCGACTCCCGGGACCAGTTCGGCTCCAGCCATTCCTTGCCAGAAGTGCAGCAGCACATGAGGGAGGAGTCTCGGACGCGAGGTTACGACCGAGACATTGCCTTCATGATGGACGACATGCAGGGCGCCATGTCTGACAGCGAAGGTAAATGGGGCATGACACCGACGCAGCAGCTCCAAGTGCTGGACCTGCTTGTGCATGCTAACTCTGGTGGTTGTTTTTCCTGTTTAGTGTGTGTTTGTTTGTTTGCCGATGCATACATTCAGCTCCTGTGGATGTATGTGATCAAAGTGGTCTCCGTCTCACGTTATCTGGTGTCTTTGATTGTCTTTGATATCAAACTGTGCACTTTCTATTTTTCTATACATATGAATAAAAGATCTATTTTCAAGCAAATACTTGGTAGACGCTGTAGTGTATAGATATGAGATATGAGAGTTTACCCTAGACAGAAGGACCCTTGGCCTCGGTTGCCAGTATTGTAAAATAGTGTCTTATGTGGGAAGTAGGGCATTGCTTCTGAACAAATATATATATATATATTTCCTTTTCTTATGCACCCTTGAAGCTCTTTTGCATCAGCTTAACGACAAAGCCACAGTGCTGAATCACTGTAAACCCACAACTGGGTTTACTGAAACATTGGAGAGAAGCTATAGTGTATATATTCTTCCATTATCTTGGAATATATCATTTGTTAATTTATAATGTGTATAGCACATACTCTTACATACACACTGTGACAGCCTTTGTATCTTTTGTGGTCTGTTCACTTTTTCGTCTTTGTCAGTCCTTTTCTTTGCTCCACGCATGTTGTGCAATGTTTGTCTTTCCATCTTAATAAAGTGAATGTTCTGCATGTTGGTCTTGGTGTGGACATCCTCTGCTATGTGTCAATATGCATGTGACCCTGTAACTGACATGGTTATTTATTTTGGTTGACTTATTCCTTGTGTGCTGTGCTTCCAATATACTACAAGGATAAACTTGTACTGCAGAGTGAATCACATTACAAGTTGTGCATCAGAAATCAAAGCCGGTTGGCCCTTCCTCTAACGATTGTTTGATGTTTCCTTTTGGTGTGTATGAGGGTAAAGGTTATCTAAGAAATAGATTAATCAGAAACTCAAGTTTTTTTCCTTGATATTTAAGGGATTTTTTTTCTTGGCCTTTGGGGATTTAGGGGGTGTTATCAATATATGGCCTGTAAAGCCCTTTGAGACTGTAACTGTCATTTTATTTAAAAGTAAAATTGACTTGAATGACTTGGAAACAATAGAAAACAAAATCCTAAACATATGATCTTAACAAACATTTAGTTAAGATAATAGCCTCCTGTCTGACTATAGGTAGAGGCGAGCAAGAGAGTTAGATATTATATCATCGCCAGACAAGTGATGCGACTTTTTATTATTAGATAAACCAAAAAGGCAAAACATATTCACCTCCCATAAGTCAGCTTTCCTCTTGGATTTCCTTGATCATTCATAAAGCCTAATTATAATAATTATCATAATCCTGAAATTAATCGTAAAGTGATAAGTGATAATAATCATTATACAAATATATGTTCTGACCCCTACATAAGAGTGTCCATCTGCCTTGATTACAGCCTTAAGTGACTCCATGTTGGCTTTGAACAGAGGTGATGCCAGAATCTTTCATGAGAGTATCAGACACGGTAGAGTATATTATAATAAGTTCTAGTTTGAAAGACAACAAAACCCTTTTTTATGATGTGAATGTCATTTTTAATGAAATAATCTCCCACTGATTCCAGAAATCTACTTTGTGTATGAGCTTGCTTGATTTCCTTTTAGAAATTGTAGTCGCCCTATAAAGTACAAATATTAGAGCCTGTGGATATATCTCCTCACAAAGCATGAACTATATACAAATTAATGAATCCAGTGCATGTGATAAAGCCTATTGTAGTACCAATCTATCCTTAACACAAATCCTGTAGTCTGATAAGTTAATGGAAAATGTTTTGAACATATCTCAAAAAGCCTACATATCATTTTGTATCCCAGCTGGAGGCCCAAACTGGAATATAGAAGGTGAGACCATAAAACTTATCAGAGTGTGTGTGTGGCTCCACTTCGCACCCTGTGGTTCCCAATGACCCACCCTATCAGCTGATTATGGAAACATGACTGACTCATGGAATGCAATGATCCATACTTTTGATTGTATCGCCCGAAACACATGCCATATACAGCAGATTAGTCGTCTGCATACCCATTCTGGAATCAATCCCATCCTGACAGTGCTAAAAACGACTGAATGTCTCATTACATATTGGCTAGATGAATACCTCATTCTGGAATGTCTCCACGTCACAGCAGCACTGTAAACATATCCGTCCCATTTCCAGTTGTCATACCCATGCAGTATCACAGAGGTCCTGGGTTATATTAAGCATTAAGCATACTGTGAAACCATTCTTAAATGTTTCAAGTCAAGCATGAAGGTTTTGCGAATTGCAACGAGGTGCAAACATCAAGATTATGTCCTGTGATACCATATAAACAATGCTATATGGTTATAATTTGGATATGAAGGACAGTTTAACTCAGGTATACATTTTATACAATATTCATTTATGGCTCCTATGTAAGCCCCCCTTATCCTTTTTGTCCTCCATTAAATTGGATCCTTTGCAGATTTCTGTGTCCCCCTAATCTGCCAATGTATACATTTGATCAGATTGATTAGCTTGACTGGCAACATTTACCTTCCACCTTAGATCATTATGAGGCCCTATAGCGATAAAGCATGAAGGGTGCCTTTCCTCACTTCTTTCTGCATACTCACATCTTTCCACTCAGCTTTCTACATTCCAGTGCATTTAAAATGTCAACGCAGCGCTTTGACATTCAGATATCCGATCGTTTATAGATGTAAGATGAATATTGTTGGAGGAGCAGTGGGAAGGTTGAATGTGGTTCTGTTACTTCGCTTCAAAACATGATTTGAATATAAAAGTTAGAGGGCAATAACGGTCTAGGTACCATTGTAAACCCTCTGTTAGTGGACACCATAACAGTGAATCGCCTTACAATCATAAAGGCCAAAATGCTATTTGTTTATTGTTGCAGGCACGCACACTTAGGACTTGGATTTGGCAGATTTATTACAAGGAAGAAATTTTGACAATTTATATTTGTGAAGCCAGGAGGAAAATGTATGGTTTGATCCCTCAGACTGTTATTGTCATTTAAAATCTATATTTTTTGCTGATTTTGTTCTTCTATCTCGTCAAAAACGACACACGGTTAAGGTAGTAATTACATCAAACATACAAAACTATAACGGAGGTTTAGCGTTCAATACATTTTGTATAAAATACCACCTAAACCTACACAACACAATTAGCAAACAATCAGGGACGATTGCATTCAAACAAAAAAGCAAGGTTAACAAAGGAATTACTTAACACATGGTTGTGAAGATGTAGAAGTTATAAAAGGCAATTCTAGGGTAGTCAGTAATTTTCCCTATTGGGGACATATCTGATGCCATTCCGCAGCTGTATATCATAAGAGAACGATATTCCCTGCACTGCAATTCCTTCCTCTATCTAGAGTCATGTGGTTTGATGAGCTGTTGTCCAGCTAACTTTGTCAAGTCACTTTATTAATGGATAAAGTATAAAGCTAAATCAGCCACATGGATCAGTCGTGCATGATGTTCATTTTGCTAACCTATGATGACCTATGTCCTGTGCAGCCTACCACCTGAGGAGGGAGGACACGGATTGGTTTGATAAGCCCAGAGAAGGACATCCGCAGAGTGGACACATGCTGGACAAGAGACAGGTTGGGTTCCATTAAGCCTCGTCCTCAGCACTACGGGTCTTCCCTGTGGTGTTCAATTCAATCCAGAATATTCTCTACTGCTTGTGAATACTATCTGTGTTGCCTTTGCAGATGAGGCTCATCACTTACGCCTTCCCTCATGCTCGGGTTACACTCAAGAGAGACCTTAAGGACTCCAGTGTGTCAGGTAAAGCCCTATGATACAGAACGACATGGAGGTCACAAACACAAATCATAACATGTAAAGGTCTTCTGGCTGGTTGAATGGCGACCTGCCTAGCACTGTTGGATTCAAGAGAAGCCCAGTGTGGGCTGATCTGGGCCCTCCCTGGATTGGGGACCAGATCTTGCTGGCAGGGGTGTCGGAGAGCCAGTGGGGGGTACTCACCCCTCTGGCCTACATCTTAGTTCCCCAGAGAAAAAAACTATGTCCTCTAGTAATGTGCAGTCATTCAGAGTCGTTAAATCAAGGTCCTGAATCCCTGTGGTAGATTAAAGATCCCATTGCATACGCCGCAAGAGTAGGGCTGCTAAACCCAGAGTCCTGCCTTAATTCCAGACCAAATCATGCTTGTCTGGGTTGGATAGCTTCCATCTTTACCTGTCCACTGGTAGTGGATGAGGTGTGATCCCCAACACTGTAAAGTGCTAAATTAATCAAATTAATATTTTTTATCTGCATATCTTTGTTTTCCTGTTCAAGGGCTGATTTGCATCCTATGTTAATCTGCCCAGGGAACGGTCTGGGGATCCGAGTGGTCGGTGGGAAGGAGATTCCCGGGAGCAGAGGGGAGATAGGAGCCTATATCGCCAAGGTCGTTCCTGGTGGAGTAGCAGAAAGCACCGGGAAGATCGTGGAAGGTAAGAGGATAAACTGGACATCAATGGCAACTTGTGGATTGCTGATTCGAGAATTCTTGAACTGCTTATATCTTTCTGTCGATAACAATGACAGTAATACATCTGCTACTTAATATATTTGGATTTCTATTTGTGGAAAGGAAATCCGGGCCGGGGTTTGAATTGATTTCCTCCGGCAGAGGCTGACTGTCTCTTGGGAGGAGGAGCAGATTAAGCAAGACGTGTTGTATGTTAATTCTTTTTCGGAATGCCGTCAAGGGAAAACCCCTGCCTAAATCATTACTCCAGATTAAGAAGTGTGACATGGCTTCGTCCTCCTCTGCTGGTTCAGTCGTGTCTTATTTTCTGAATGAACCCTCTGGCTCCACAGCACCGGGGGTTTGTGTATAGAGTACTGTCTTAGTCATTAGGCTTCGTCTAGAATCCCTGCAGAGAAAAACATGGTAGACAAAAAGAGTTATAGTCACAGATTCAACACATTTACACACACACACACACACACACACACACACACACACACACACACACACACACACACACACAGACACAAACACACACACTCACACACACACATTTGTGCACTCACAGACAAAATACGCCCTTCCAAAACAATTGCGAGGGCAGATGCTATAGAATTCCCTTTTTGGATTTAGTCAGCAAGGCACAAGTGAGTCAGTTTTATATAAATTATTCACCAGTTGTTGTTTATAAGGTCCAGGTTGTCTCTATTCATACCCGATTTTGTATCATTCCAATGGTCAGCTATGACTTTGGGTAAATAGCTTTGTATTTATTATCATCCCACAGTACAATGGGGTTCACTAGTTTCTACATTTGACAGTACAGGAAAATTGCTTGAAATTGGCTTCCACTGGCTTGCCAAACTGGATTTGCTGTCTTCATTTTAATTCTAAGCATAAACGAAACCAAAACATCAATAGTAGTGGCTAAAGCTGCATTGTCATATCGCTGCCGGCTGCATTTAAATGAGCTATGTCTGATGGTGACATCTACTGAAGGGGAAAGAGTGGAAGAGGGGGAAGAGAAAACATTGAAGAGGTGGAAGAAAATTACAGAAACAGCCAGGGAGAAAAGAGTGTGGTAGAGTCTACACCAGCATACAGGCACATAAATATTATATTCACTAAGACAGATGCTTTTACCACATATTCATTTCAGTCACAATTTTTGTTGTTTCCAGCAACGTGTTGTTAGTGTGTTGCTTCCCAGGGACATGTGTGATCTGGATGGCAGGGCGGTGTTGTGTAAGTGATGCTTTAGACCTTGGGAGAACGGGGAGTCCCTTTGTTTGCAGTGTCCTTCTACTCTTCACTCTGTCCTCTTGGATTCTCTCAATTCCTGAGTGCGGTGTTGGCTTGCCTCTTAATGTGACTTACCAGGGACTTTTATGACTATAATGGATGGTCTGCGGTCTGGGACTGTAGCCATGGGTTTCATTCAAGATTCAAGATGGTTTTATTGTCATATGCACAACAAGTCGCTGGCAATGGAATTCTTTAGTCTTGGGCTCCTCCAACAGTGCAATATAAGAAAAGGTAAAAGTATAAGTATAGGAGAAACACAAGTAGGAAAGCTGAAACTTAAATATTAAAAAAACATAATAATTAAAATTAAGTGTATAAGAGGAACACAAGTAGGAGAGCAGAGACCTAAATGCAGAACTAAATAAATGTAAAAAGTAAACAGACGTGTTTATCCAGATGTCGACTGATATAAAGTGGCAAGTTATAAAGTGTCATAGTGGTGAGCTAAGTAACTCAGGAGTTCAGTAGTCTTATGGCCCATGGGATGAAACTGTTCCTGAGTCTGGTGGTGCGAGACAGCTGCAGTAGCGTCTCCCAGACGGGAGCAGCTGAAACAGTTTGTTACTGGGGGGATGAGGGTCTTTAATAATCCGGTTAGTCTTCTTCCTGCGTGAGTGTAGAGGTCCTCCATGGATGGCAGCTCCGTCCTGGTAATGTGATGGGCATCTTTCACCACCCTCTGTAAGGTCTGACGTTGAGGTCGGAGCAACTGCTGTCCCAGGCGGTGATGCAGCCGGTCAGGATACTCTCTATGGGGCACCTGTAGAAGTTGCAGAGTATCCTGGAGTCCATGTTGAACCTCCACAGCCTGCGGAGGAAATAGAGCCACTCTCTTGCCATCTTGGTGATGGCGTTGGTGTGGTGAGTCCAGGTCAGGTCCTCGCTGATGTGGACCCTGAGGAACTTGAGGCTGCTGACTCTCTCTACTGTCATCCCGTTGATGGTGATGGGGGCGTGCCCGGCTCCCTGTCGCTTCCTGTAGTCCACAATCAGCTCCTTAGTTTTGCTGAGGTTGAGCTGGAGGTTGTTGTTCTGGCACCAAGATGTCAGGGCT
>NC_136942.1:1086487-1106487 GCF_949987615.1 Pollachius pollachius | reverse complement strand
ATGAGATGATATGAGCTCTCCTTCTTCAGGCTCCATACCTGTGAGGAGCAGTCCTACCGGCACCGTCAACCAGCGCACCCTCTCGCTCTCTCTGCTTTATCCAGAGCCGTAACTGTGTCCCCAAGTGCTATGATGAACACAGGCCAACTATACTAGAGTGTTAAATGTTTTGTTTGGACTGTTAAATGTATCTGTGTGAATTGTACAACCTTTGACGACCTGTGTTTTAATTTGTTTTAATCTCGTGTCTCGCTCCGCTTTGACACAAAGCGGGGGGTGGGGGGGTGTTCTTTACCGTCTGTCCCGTTGACTCCTTTGTGTTCCTCTGTACGGTTTTATTTTCTTGTCTCTTTTTGAGTATGTTTTGCTTATCTTTCTTATTTGTGATATCCGCTCTCCTTACCCCCTCTCCGTACTGCCTCAGACAAGTCATGGTTGTCCAGAATGCAAGGTAGTGTTGCGCTGCTCCTAACCCTTCCTTTTAGTCGTGGTTTTACTTTTCTTTTCTACCTTCTCTGTCTTTATGCCCCCCTTCTCCCCCCCCCTCCCCTCGTCTCTTCCCCCCCCCCCTCCCCTCGTCTCTTCCCCCCCCCCCCCCCCCCCCCCCCCCCACCCGGCTCCCTTTCTATCCACGTCATGCTCCATCTCACAATGACTGTCTCCTCTCGCCCCTGTGGCTCCGTGTGCTTCTTTGTTGTCCGTGTGTGTCCTTGCACTCATCTCCACTGTTTTCTTGATTTTCTTATTTATTGGTTCCAGTCGAGCGATGTGTTTGTTGTTGTTCAAGTCGTCAGCTGTAGCCTGATCCGAGCAAATAGGACCAGCTTTTTCTTAAAAACTGAAGTCATATCTCAGTTGGTTTCATCTTTTTTTTCCTCCGTATTTACTTGTTTACGTTCTCCCCGGCAGGTCTTGAGAGTCATTTTAATTCAACATCCACCATTCAACACATAGTGATTTCATAGTGTGGTGTGGTGTGGTGACCATCAGTCAAAGCGATGGGCGTTCAACACATAGTGACTCCGTAGTGTGGTGTGGTGACCATTAGCCGTAGTGATGGGCATGCAGATACAGCTTGTGACCTGTCGTTGGATGTCGACCGACCGCTCTAATCTTCTGACTGACGCAGTGATGAGAACAAGAGGCGGACCAAGTATGCCCAGAAGACCCTGAACCCGGAGTGGAACCAGACAGTCATCTACAAGAACATCCACCTGGAGCAGGTACGCGTGGCATCATCATGGACTAGGATGTACCCACACACACGTACACACACACAGTGATGAGTTCATGCTCTTCAGGGCTGTGCTGAGTGTCCCCATGTTTCCAGTCAACAGCAGACAACAGTATAACGACATGAAGAACGTTAGAAACAGAAAATTTACACGGAGAGTGTAAATTGAAATGCCAGGGTTATGCATTTCTCATTCTACCGCAGTATGCGTATAGGCGTGTGTGTATGTGTGTGTGTGTCTGTGTAGGGTCTACTGTGAACTTGTGTATATGTTTCTGTGTGTGTATGTGCATGTGTGCGTGTGTGTGTGTATGTGTGTGTGTATGTTTATGTGTGCCTGTGTAGGGGCTTCTGTGAAGTTGTGAATCTGTATGTGTGTGTGTGTGTGTGTGTGTGTGTGCATGTGTGTGTTTATGTGTGTCTGTGTAGGGGCGTCTGTGAAGGTGTGTATCTGTATGTGTGTTTGTGTGTGTGTGTGGGGGAGGTGTCTCTGTAAGTGTTTTGACTGTAGATCTAATGTCGGCTCTAGCGACAGAGAACAGGTTCTTGGTGGTACCAGCCTGATTTTAATTACCGTGCTGAGGATTGAGAGCCGGGGCCGGTAGAGAGAGCCGGGGCCGGTACTCTCTGAACCGGCGTTCAGACAGTACAGGGGGACCGCGTCTTGAAGGGCTGCCTGGATTCAGGGGCTCGGTGCAGGCAGGCTGCTGTTAATCACCCCCCCCCCCCCCCCCGCTGGCCACGGCAGCTGTTTAGATGCTCCACTGCTCAGCCTCTTACCCCTAGCTGATCCTTTGAGATGAACCATTCCTTCCCATGTACACAGACACAAGCACACACACACACACACACACACACACACACACACACACACACACACACACACACACACACAATACACAACCAAACACACGACAGATATATATGTACAAACACGCATTGATATATATACTGTATAGATATGGGCTTTTGCATACGGACATACATTACGCATGTACACTAACACGCACCTATGCACAGGCATATACTTTAACAGAGTTGTATATGCCATAATTGTAGCTGGTATAAGATTTGTAATAGATATTGTTTGCATATATAATTTATTTGCATTAATAAACACGGTACAGAACAACAATTTAAAAGGGATAAATTATGGTTTCACACACATAAACATAAAGGCACATTCACACACAAACACAAAACCATTTAAATGTATTATTATCAAATGTATTATTTAATTCAATTAACTGTATTTTATGTGAAAAGCAATTAATGACATTTGAGGTTATTAACTTGATTTAATCCTAATCTCTTTTTTTACTGCTGTAGTTAAAGAAGAAAACTTTGGAAGTCACCGTGTGGGACTATGGCAGATCCTCGTCTAATGACTTCCTGGGTGAAGTGAGTCGATTTGAAATCAAACCCCTAAACTTTTACCTGCTGCAGCCTAAAGACTTATGGTCTCTCTCTCTCTCTCTCTCTCTCTCTCTCTCTCTCTCTCTCTCTCTCTCTCTCTCTCTCTCTCTCTCAACAACCTCATAAGCTTAACAGTTCCCTTTACAAGGCCCTGCGTAAGCGTCTCTGTCATGACTCTACTTTTATACAGAGAGAGAAACACTTATCCCCTGTGTGGAGTGCTAAACTTGTGTAGCTTAGGTTTGACGTCGTTAAGTCCTTAAACCCGTATCCACTCATTTTACTGTGGTCCTAAGAAATCCCCCTCTCAGACCTGGGACCTGGGCTCACCAACAGAAAACAACTTACTCAGGTTCTGCTTGCATTTCATAGCTTCTCGGTATCAATTAAGGCAAGTTGTTTGCTGCTTTCACTGTCTGTCTCAGTCTCTCTCTCTCTCTCTCTCTCTCTCTCTCTCTCTCTCTCTCTCTCTCAATTCAATTCAATTCAAAAAAGCTTTATTGGCATGACTATTGGTAAACCAAACAGTGTTGCCAAGGCATTACAGTATTACAAATATTACATATAATAACAATAGAGAACTTCAGAACAATATGTACATGTATCAACCTGTAACAATATAACATAACATACAGATATACATATGTACATATATATATAAAATAAAAAAATATGAAATGAAAAGCTACATAAAAAGCATTATAGGTTACTAATAATCAGTAATCAATCAAACAGTGAGGCCTGGTGTAGAATGTCATCCTCTCATTTTGTGGCAAGCTGAAATAAACTGTCCTGCGAGGACGGAGCTCTCTTTTCTCTCTCCCATTAATATTTGTAGTTGGTCTACATGGGAGTTTATAAAATGTGGGTGTTTTTGGCCCGAATTTGCTAAAGTATATTTCGCAGACATTTTTGAATTCGGGTGTAGGAGGAAGTGCTGCTCGGTCTCTACAGCAGCTTCTTCACACTGCTGGCACATCTCTCTCTCTCTCTCTCTCTCTCTCTCTCTCTCTCTCTCTCTCTCTCTCTCTCTCTCTCTCTCTCTCTCTCTCTCTCTCTCTTCCTCTCTTCCTCTCTCTAGCTCATTGACTCTCTCTTTCTCTAAGGCCCAGATAAACTAAGAGAAACAGAGAGACAAAAAAATCACAATTGGCTTGTTTGGCTGACAAATTGCTGTCAAATTACGCAATTTTTGAAAGGGGACAATACAGTGACTGCGATGTGTGGGTTGCTCTTTTGATGGGGCCATACCAGCAGTTTCCTACCATTTCTGTGTCTTGTGTTCCCTGCTTGACCATTCACAAAATGATGCATCCCTCACAGTCTCGGCAACCTGTTAATCTGAAATAAAAATAAAAAAGTGGGCCACATTAGCAAATATTTTACGGATACAAAACTACACCAATTTCTTTGAGTGACGTGTTCGTAAAGTTTGACTATTTCGACTTGCGCATGGTGCAACTACAGAAACCCAATGCACCAGTTATTTTCATTGTAAACCTGCTATTTTACCTGTGCGAACATACACGATGTTCCAGGTACACCCGGGCCTTAATGCTAGGTGTGATGTGTGTGTGTGTGTGTGTGTGTGTGTGTGTGTGTGCGCGCGTGCGTGCGTGCGTGCGTGCGTGCGTGCGTGCGTGCGTGTGCGTGCGTGTCAGGTGATGATCGACCTCTCGAACACAGCTCAGCTGGACAACACGCCCCGCTGGTTGGCCCTGATGGAGCAGAGCGAGAGCATGGAGCAGAACAGAGTCCAGCAGCACCCCACCACCCAGGACCCCCCAGGGTCCGGGGGCGGCCAGCCCATGGGGCATATGTCCCTGGGACCTGGGATGATGATGGGGGGGCCCGGCCATGGTATGACCCACGGCCACCATGATCAGGGACAGGGAGACGGTGGCCAAGAGTCCCCCAAGAACTCTGTGATCAAGAGCAGAAGCCACGGTATCTTCCCAGACCCAGCCAAAGGTGAGGCGCTGCTTTATAACAGGCCAGGCCCTCCCACATGTGGAGGTTATTGTGGCCCAGGACCGGCCAAACAGCGGTACATCGTCATTAGCATGTCATGAAAGTCAGATCTTTTGAATAAGGGAAGGTCATTTAGAGAAACAAGCCAGAGAAGCTAGATTTTGAAAGTATACAACCGAAAAAATCTTCAGGATCCCTTCAAAGCCACTCCCCTGAAACACGTGATTGGCTCTCTAGTTTTCACAATAGGTCTGCTAGGAATTGTGGAAGACTCCGGTCATTCCGAATGACTGCACGGGTGCGAGCAGTTTAGCCAGGTAGGTAGGTTGACCCGACCAGTAGGCCATCCAATCATTTCATTCGGGCCGAAAGAAATCATTGGACAATCTGTAACAGTCACGGATACAAGATAGTTATTTTTTGTTTTGTCTGAGCATTTGCTTTACTGATTCATGTCGGGATCTACAGAGAATTTCAACATATATGACCAAAAATTATAAAAATAAATAAATTGCTTACCCTAGCTCTAACATCTAAATATTTTTGTTAATCCATTTTAGTACGTCCATTTTAAGTCTTCAATGATCAAATGAAGCAGACAAGGCACGTAGGCAAGCATTGTTGAAGAAAATACATCACAATATGCCATCCTGGATGGGACCCACTTTTGCGCCCCAAACATACAGTTGGAAAACCACTGCGCTAGAACTGCTGTTCAACTCTAACCTGTAATCACACTTTGGTCCACTTTACCTTCTTCTTCTAATGCTCAGCTGGTCAATACCAGGCTTCAGTGTCAGAAGTAATCATTTGAATAACGGTCAGTCTCTGTTGTCATAGAGATGGAGCCTGTTGTCATGGAAACGGCGCAACTAATCGCTTTTCAGCAGCTGTAATTACAGTCCTTATGCATGCCGCCCCGATAACAAATTGTATTGAATTCCTTGTTCCATGTAGAATGGTACATTGTGAATCGAACAAAGTGGAATTTGCCACTGTTCTGTCTTCTTCAAAAATGATTCGGGGTTCGGGTTTGACAGATATTGACCAAATCCAAATCCAAATGATCAAATCCGAAATTCCCCTATTGAATCTTTTGTTGTTTGCATTTCGTCACTCTGTCCTTAATTTGCTTGTTATTTAACCTTCCCTTTGTTGACGTGAGTCTAGTCAATAAACGGCTGAGTGTGCGCTCCAATCATACGTCATCACCGTTTGCAAACAGTTGCCGTAGAAGACAAATAGAATCCAGAGGCACTGTTCATTAACACATCCTTGGAACGGTGACAGAAGAGGCAAAATAACGTATATTATTAAACACCGTTCTCCAGAACAGACTGATTTGAGCCCTTTTTGAAGCGGAAAATATACCCGCGCTACGTTCACGTAACACTTGTGCGCTTTGCACTTTAAAAAACACAAAAAAGCGACTCTGAGCTCAAACCAACCCAGCGATCATTCTCCCATACCCGTGACACCGGTTCCACAATGGAAGCGGCCGCCCGCCCCCCGCGGTGACGATGTGGTTGTGCTACCTTCAGACACCCCGATGACCCCCCTGGAGAAGTCCCAGAGCAGCCCCGGCAGCTCCAAGTCCTCCTCGGAGGGCCAGCTGCGCTCCCACGGGCCGTCCCGCAGCCAGAGCAAGAGCAGCGTAACACAGGCCCACCTGGAAGACGCCGGCATCGCCATAGCGGCCGCCGAGGCTGCCGTGCAACAGTCCCGCCTCCAACCAAGTAATGCCCCCCCCCCGCCCCTCCCCCATGGGGTGACACACGACCCCCCCTGTGGACACGCCCAGGCTGGCCGGTCGCCCCCTGCATGTCCTCGGCCGGGTTCGATCTCGCTTCACGGGTTCCCCTGCTCGCTGTGCTCTGAATAGGTGTTACGAGCCCACATTCAAATCGTGTGAACAACTAACATAATAACTCAAAGAAACAGATTTTCTGGAAAGAAAACGTTTTGGTTTATTTCTTTTCCATATATCGGACAGAATGAGAGGGTTGCCACAAAAACAGAAAAGAAAGCAACCGCTCCCCCCATAAAACAAAAGATCCAAGATCAACAATAATTCATACGGATTTGAACAAAAGGGTTCTGGTTTAACAAAAGATAAAGTGCGACCAGCCAGCGCCTGCCATGTCGAGGGTGTGAGAGAAAAAGAGAGACAGCCATCTTAGAAGTAGGCAGGCTTATATACTTGGGAGGGCCGGCCTTTTCAATTAGTCACTGCAAGGTAACGCCCAGTCTCCTCCTACCAGGAGCAAGGAGGCAGCACCCGTAACAATAGGACATACTACATAGTGCACTTTGGTCAGGGGATAAGTGTAGGGGGGAAATCGTATGCTAAGTATGTGCCAGAGATCCCTGGGCCTGACGTGTATTGGCTGCAAACCAGTCGACACGTATTGGTCGTCACCCTGTTGACAGCTCGTTTGCATAAAAGACCTGTTAGTGCCAGACCGTCTCTATTGCATAAATCCGATGACAATGAAAACCCATATGATTAGTAGGGCACTATAAAGGTACACCGATTGCACGCAGATTTGCGTGCACTAGTTTTCACTATATAGGTAGCCAGATTTATAGACAGGAAAAAATATTTCAGACGGAATTTACCCCTCCCTTCTCCTCAATATGGATCCTTCTGCCTTTGGCTGAAAAAGACAACTAAACTAGTTTGTCTTTAAAAAAACACTTTTGTGTTTCATCCAGTACTGTTAAATGGTTGTTTATACAAATCTTTAAAAAAACATTTCAAATAAAAAGTGGTGGCATTAGATTTTAAAATCCCTCTAAATATTATAATTATGGTCTTTACTTTGATGCTTTAATGGTTTTATGTCACATCGTGGGCACAGATCTCTTGGACGCATACTCATCCATATTTGGTTCTAAAGGGGTATGTTTAAATGTTTAGAAAGTAAGCATTCCCCAGAATCGTATTGCTCTCAACTTATTTGCCTCTTGTGTGTTCTAACGGAACACAACAGTATACGGTTTCTACGGACACAGTAAAAATAAAACCTTGAACCTTGTCATTATGTACAGATGCAGTGTCCCCTTAAACACTGTCAGTATGTACAGATACAGTGTCCCCTTAAACACTGTCAGTATGTACAGATACAGTGTCCCCTTTAACACTGTCAGTATGTACAGATACAGTGTCCCCTTAAACACTGTCAGTATGTACAGATACAACGTCCCCTTAAACATTGTCAGTATAAACAGATACAGTGTCCCCTTAAACACTGTCAGTACGTACAGATACAACGTCCCCTTAAACACTGTCAGTATGTTCAGATACAGTGTCCCCTTAAACACTGTCAGTATGTACAGATACAACTTCCCCTTAAACACTGTCAGTATGTACAGATACAGTGTCCCCTTAAACACTGTCAGTATGTACAGATACAGTGTCCCCTTAAACACTGTCAGTATGTACAGATACAACATCCCCTTAAACACTGTCAGTATGTTCAGATACAGTGTCCCCTTAAACACTGTCAGTATGTACAGATACAGTGTCCCCTTAAACACTGTCAGTATGTTCAGATACAGTGTCCCCTTAAACACTGTCAGTATGTACAGATACAGTGTCCCCTTAAACACTGTCAGTATGTACAGATACAGTGTCCCCTTAAACACTGTCAGTATGTACAGATACAGTGTCCCCTTAAACACTGTCAGTATGTACAGATACAGTGTCCCCTTAAACACTGTCAGTATGTACAGATACAGTGTCCCCTTAAACACTGTCAGTATGTTCAGATACAGTGTCCCCTTAAACACTGTCAGTATGTACAGATACAGTCTCCCCTTAAACACTGTCAGTATGTACAGATACAACGTCCCCTTAAACACTGTGTGTGTGCGGTCCGACCGGTACAACACCCAGAACGTCCTGTCAGAGTGACGCAGCCTCAGTGCAATGACACGTGTTTAGCATGCTGGTTTGAACCTCCCGGCTCCGTCTGTGTGAGTACATGCACAGAATAATGTATGATCCCCCAGTGAACCGTGAGATACAGGGACAACCCCCCCCACACACACATCCAAACGGCCACTCCTTTTTCCTTCACCTTAAAATTTGGCATTGTTCTTACGAGGAAGGACAGACGCCCGCCATCCTTGACTCTGGCCAATCAGAATCAATCTCTCCGCTAGGCCTCTCGGCACGGCCATCGCAATTCAAATCCTCCTCCCCTCTTCTTTATAATACAAATAATTATTAACATATTGCTTCATTATCCTCTTTCTTTAATGAAAAAAAACATAATAAACACCATAATATGGAGACAGATTCAACAGATTGGCAAAACAGATCATTTCAACAACAAACAAAAGTCTTATTCACACAAACAAAAAAAGGCCTTGTTATAGCTATAATATATAGCTATATAAGAGTCTTTATGAGTCCTCAGTAGTGTGAAAAAACGAAAGAAAAGACCTTTAGGACAGTCCTAAAATATATCTAAGATAGTAGATAAACCTCAGAACAATGTGCCACGCTGTATCATGACCTGGTGCTATGGTCCTGAAGGTGTTCTGTCCCCTTGCCTCTGCAGGGCCGGGCCACCGTCTGGGAGACGTCTCGGGGTCTGTAGTTCTGTCCGCCCCCAGCCTGGTAGGGGACGGGTACGGCACCCTGGACAGAGAGGACGCGGCGGGCACTGGTATGGACAGTGCCATCTTCCAAGTGCCGCGGATGTAAGTCCTGCAGCTCTAAAGCGCCCTGCGTTCTGAGGTCTGCAATGTATTCCCACTGGCTTTTGATGGAGAGATTCCAATGGTCGTTTTCTTCCTTTTTCCTAATCTAAACAGCGGTAAGACCATTACTAACGACACGGACGACCACCGGCTCGACACTCTAGAAAATGAAGGTAAGTGTGATTACGTTTGCCTTAGGCAGCGGCCCTGTTCCGAAACTCCCTTTCCAGATTATGAAGGATGTGGCTGGATCAGTGGTGAAGCATGAGGAAAGGAGCCATAGGGAACAGCTGAGCCTGAGGCTGAGCTACTTCACCGTCTGAAAAGGTGGGGTTGACTGTTGAGGCTCTGGACCGATCAAAACCTTGAGGCTTTAAAACAAAAAATAATTGTTGTATATTTGTCAACCTGATGATAAATGTCTTATGGAAACAAAGAATCGCAAAAGCCATATGTATTAATCCCCGGCCCGATTTGAAACGCAACAGTTGTTGGCCTACATCACTTGAACACCTGTAGGAAGGCTATAAAGGAAACAGCGGAGTATCAGGATCGATAGTAGTCTAGTCTTTTACTATCTTTAATAGTATCTATTTAATTGTATTCGTTTTCTGACTCAGGCTTTTTACGTAACTTATTCCAACAGCAGATTGCGAACTACACCTACCCTATGAGTAATGTAATTCATTAAAATAAAGCACATACATTCCAATATGAGTTATACCACAAGTGGGTGTGTAACAAGAAAAGCCCATCATCCATAATTCAATAGCTTGTCTAGTCCAGGGGCGGAAAATCTCTGCCCTCACACATTTCTTGTTGGATTGTATTAAGTTCTAAAAGATTTATCCTAAGATTTACATAAATTGACGTAGCAGATACCAAAGCATCGTTTTGGTCTCAAGTGATGCTGAGACCAAAGCATCGATTACTTCAGAAGAACCACAAACGAAGAGGCTGGAGGACTAGTGGGAAAAAAATACAGAATCTTAGCATTTGCCTTAGTTGTTTCCCTGCTAGGAAACCAATTCAATACTATATATAGCAACGATAACTTCAGTAAAAAACATGAAGAAAAAAATGTACAAGTTAGCAAAATAACAACATTTCGACTGCTCACAACCCGAACGCATTTTTCATCTCCAATTATCTTGTTCTGTTTATTTATTTTCCGGATAAGGTTTTATTCTCTCACTGTTTTATTCAGGTTGTATCTTGGTGTTGATGCCCATTATACTCAGATGTACGGGTTTGCCGCAAAGTGTGTATTGCACGGTCACACAATGAACAATAATTCATGCAGCCTGATGATACCGGAGCATTGTTGCATATTGAGAAACGACGAGGTGTCATAGTATATTTGTCCTCAGTACTCAGCGCATGTTTCGGTCACGTAGCTCCAATGACAAGCAGTTTCATCTCCCATTTCAGCTCACAACAAAGCCTCACAGGACACTGTATTCCATGGCTTGGCAGACACAAACACATGCACGCGTGCACTACTCTGTGTGACACACACATACACGTGCAGACATGAGTAGCCTGCTAATCATTAAAACTGTCTGAAAAAATATGTATGATTATCTCAATATTTTTAGGAATTACCTTATAACCAATACAAGGAGAAGGTTGGGGCTGTCAAGCTTTGCATTTGAAAGAAAAGCCTTGTGTAGTTGTTAAATATTTAAAACATAGTGGACATCAAGTGCAGAGGCTATAATATCGGGTATCTCATGAGAATACTCAATATTCTCCTAGTACTTTTTCAAAATGTGAGGTCAACATGTCAACATGAGGGATACTGAAAAGGATGAGTCAATTACTACAGGCTCTTATTAAGCAGCTCCCAAAGCACCCTATTTTCAGTCTCTTTTCAGACTGTTTTCTCTCTTGGTCTCTCTGGGCTCCGACAGGCGAACCAAACCCCAACACTACTCAGTTTGCTAGTAGAGAACTCCCTCTATAGGCCAAACACATGCTACTGCATGCATGACCTGTGATTGGCTGGTATGGTCACTTGGTCAAGTGATGCGATAAGAGGTACGATTTGAAGGGGCGAAAGCATGAAAAGTCTAGCCCTGAAAGCATTTGATTAAGGGCTGGGTCAGGGGGTTTCCTTAAAAGAGAGGACAGGTGATCAGTAAACTGACAACAGCTGCTGCTGCTTAATCAACTGTCTTCTAATTAGGTCCAGAGAGCCTGCTATCTCTCCATTCAGGACAGAGCTAAACCATGGTTAGCATTCTCCCTCCCTCCCTCCCTCCCTCTCCCTGCTCTTCTGGCCCTCCCTGTGTAACCTGCCCCTCGGTGTGAACCCATCCAGGCGGTAAAACCCAGATGATGGGGGAGATCAAGGTGGCTCTGAAGAAGGAGGTTAAGACCGACGGAGACCAGCTGGTCTTGGAGGTGCTCCAGTGCAGGAATATCACCTACAAGTTCAAGAGCCCGGATCACCTCCCTGGTCAGTGTGCGTGTGTGTGTGTGTGTGTGTGTGTGTGTGTGTGTGTGTGTGTGTGTGTGTGTGTGTGTGTGTGTGTGTGTGTGTGTGTGTGTGTGTGTGTGTGTGTGTGTGTGTGTGTGTGTGTGTGTGTGTGTGTGTGTGTGTGTGTGTGCGTGCGTGTGTGTGTGTGCACATGTGCATGCATGCGTGTGTCATTGTGTGTCTGCGTATTTGCGCGTGTGCTTTAGTGTGCTAGTGTGTGGGTGTGTGTGTCCCTGATAAGCGTATTATTAACACCGTGTGTGTGCAGACCTGTACGTGAAGCTGTACGTGGTGAACGTGGCCACACAGAAGAGGATAATCAAGAAGAAGACCAGGGTCTGCCGGCATGACCGGGAACCCTCCTTCAACGAGACCTTCCGCTTCCCGCTCAACCCCACAGGACACTCCATACAGGTACACCCCACCTGCACACCACATTAACCCCGGGGGGGGGGAGCGATGGGCGGGAGAGCGCCTTGTAGCCGTCGGATTATAGAAAAATGAATGAATGAATGAATGAATGAATGAATGAATGATCTTTATTTGCACAGGTAACAGTACAGAGAAAATTGGGAGAGCTCCCCCTGGTGCTTAAAAAAGAGAGGACAAGGAACATATATAAACAATATATCCTGTATGTAAAAAAAAAAACAACTAATCCTATTCTGTACACCATTGATCAATAAACAAATAAACAAATAAATTAATAAACTAGAGGCTATTAAAAAGATAAAACTGAAGATAAAACATCAGGTTAAACATCAAAAACACAAAGATTGGTGAGGCTTGAAATTCCGAAAATAATTAGCATTTTAAATAATACAATTTGTGTAGCAAGTGTATGTTTGTGAATAAATAACATTAACATATGGCGATTTACATAAGATATGCATTTACCAAAAATATACATTGCTCGATTTTTATTTTAAAAAATCAAGAATAACTATGTGAACCAAAGAACCAACTAGAACCAACGCTAAACTCAATACTACAGATAAAACTAGTTACTCAAATACTAGGAATACATCTTCTGGTTTTGTTGTTGTGCAGAGGATGGGCCTATTAATTTTGAACGGTGGATTAATGGCAGAGACCAAAAACAGAATAGTAACAGGGAGAGACCGCTTCCATAAACCTTGAGGGGTAAAATTTAGCGCGCCTGTGGCACGAGAAACCCATCAGGCGGAGATTCCCAGACTCCCAGCAGGAAGCTACTGGGTTTATCCCAGATACTCCACAGCCTGTCTCCTCCCTACTGGCCCCCTTTAGGGTAGGTAAGCCTCAACATTTTCAGTTAAAAGCCTTTCTGTTTAGTTCACACAAGCTTGAACATTCGTGGTGTCCTTTTGGACTAAAATAAATTTAAAAACGGGGGGATGTTGAACTCTGTAAAACAGGAGCGGTTTGTGTTTTCTGGCTAAAAACGCCTTTCCAGAGTGTCGGCTTCCTATTGGCTGACCCGCTTCTCCTAAGTAACCAAACGCCATACGTTCAAAAACGTCTCCTAGGATAAAAGCAGCTGCTAATGGACTCAAACAGTCAGTAAGTAGCAGACAACATAAACGAGTGGCGTCGGTGACCAACCTTTGGAACGTGATTCTCTTCCTCAGCTCTTCCTCGTGTCCAACGGAGGGAAGTTTGTGAAGAAGACTCTGATCGGGGAGGCCTACATCTGGCTGGACAAGGTGGACATGAGGAAGAGGGTGGTGAGCTGGCACAAGCTGCTTGTGAGCACCAATCAGAGCAACCTCTGAGGAGGAGGAGGAGGATGATGATGATGATGACGATGACGATGATGATGATGATGACGATGATGATTGTGATGATGATGGCATCACATCATCAAGCAAGAGAGACCGTTGTCCGGGGGGAGCGGGGGGGGGGGGGGGGGGGGGGCAAATCTCCAGGGGGTCAACGCAAATGGCAGGAACAGGAAAGGCTGGACAAGGAACTCATCTCACAACAGATATACACATTTTGTTTTGAAAGCGAGGAGAGAAGAGGAAAAAAATGAAAAATGGAGACAGGGAGCACAAAGGGATATTGTTTGATTTGTCGGCCAGAATATGGCTTAAAATCACGTTGAAGACTGTTTATAAGGCAGAAACTGCCTGCAGACGTATTGGCCGTGCCCTGGGTCTAATACTATTAGTATGCAAATCACCGCAGCAGGCAACCAATAGGAATTCAGCAGCAATACAGCTGAGAGACTCTGATGTCCCTCTCACTATGTATGCCCCCCCCCCCCCCCTCCGACAGGCCAACCCAACCTGTTTGAGTAGACCCTTCCACGACTGGACTAGTCGCTCAAAGCATTCCCAATGGAAAATATCATATATGGAAATGATATATTTCTATGATCGCAAAGACGTGGATCTTTGAAAATACGTTTCAAATGTTGGTTCTATGTGTTGCCTCTGAATAGTGATGATTGTGGTGTACTGTTGGTATGGCTTCAGGAAGGTTTTTCAATGTCTGATTGTGAAGGAATGCCCTAACGTCTGTCCAGTGTATGATAGATACTACAACCCAGACGGTTGACCATGGCATGAAAATAATGTGAATCGTTTCAAATGTGTACATATCAAACATATAAATATATTCTATTCTATATGTGTTTCACATAGAGTCTAATGTGAGACGTATAACAGATACTATCCGATACATTCTATGTCCAAACACAGATTCTAAGTAGGAGCTGTCCTCTGCAAAGATTATTGTCTGTGTCTATCAAGATGAAAACATATATTATAATTAACTATTATAACTATTAGATTCAACATATAGACATACTCACTGTCTCTCTCTATGGGTGGCGCAGCGACAATCCAGAAGGCTACTGTTTTCCAGAGCGTTGTACCGACTCTGTAGCTGGTTTAATACGTGACTGTGGACCTCAAACCGTTCCGTTTCCTACAGCAGATCGCAGTGTTACTGTGGTATGAACACATGGCTGATCAATTTAAAGAAGCATCGAAGCTCAGATAACATATACTTTCACACCGATCTTGTCTCTCTCTGTATCTCTCTCTGTCCCCGTCTCTCTGTGTGCTGCATGCAAGGCTGCGTGGAGAAGGTAGAATCTATACAGGAGAATATATTGTGATATACAGGCCTATAATTATATAATTATGGGTGCTAACATCAGGTCGAGGGAAATGCCATAAGGAATGTTATACATGCCAACTGTTGGTGTCGCTAGGTTCAATTAATCTAGTCTTTTTTTTGTTTTTTTCAAAGATACATTAGTATTGGTGTGATTGTTCAGACATCACTATCATGTCTCTGCCCGGAATATTTGTTTACGATTCACACCAAACCACAATGTGTCAAAATACGTGTTTGTTAACTACAGGTCACGCTCCCCAGTTGTATCTGAAAGGAATATGACAAAAGCATTGAAAAGAAATGACTAGAGGAAAACTGAGAAAAGAGAAAAAAGGTGACTATACTGTCCCAACATTCATTTTGGTACGAGGCCTGCTCTGTGCTTGCTATGCTGGTGTGTGTCAGCCACTCTCACTGCCTGTGACCAAAGCACTTCGACGGCCCATTGAGGTTCAGTCCAAAAATCCTGCTGAATTCAAGGCTCGGGGACGGCAATTACAACGCTATACTAGTCGCTGCATTTGTTGCCATATCAACAGTGTAGAGAGGGACACCTACAGGCGACTCTCTGAACTGCAATCTTGAGGCATAAGACAGTGCTGATGAATTAATTATATATTTTTAAAATCTTTATTCGTTAGTTTGTTTATATGTATGTCAAAATCTGCATTTAAAATTGAGATAGTGACAATGAATTGAGTTAAATGACTTATGCTGTACCTAAAGCAAATTAATGATAATGATTAAGTTACTAAATGATGAATGAATGGTTTTTGGAAAAGAAAAAAACAACAACTTAGTTGTGCCAACCTTGTTTTTTTTATTACAAGTCCTTATGTTTTGTTGAGGTAATTCTATGCAAGAGCTGTATACGTGTGTGAATGCATTTCTTCTTGAATATTTGACTTTATTGTCTGAAAAAGGTACAACATAGAATATTAATTTTTTTCAATTTCACATCATTGAAGGTCAATTCAAAAAACTTGTTTTTATAAATATTAAATTGTGATGTTAACACCTGTTTACAGGGGGACGAAGCTTGTGCACTTTAGTATATCTTTATTTTCTGGTCTTCTTTGTTTGTGTCTGGACATTCGAGTTTGGGTGTCGGTGTTACTATGTTGAAACGAATAGAATCATAATGTTGGTGGCATTTGAAAAGTATCTTGTGTGCATTTTGTGTCGAGAATAAAAAAAAAATCGGGGGTTTTCTGATCAATGCACAATCTGTGGCTACATCTTGCATATACAATTATAGTTCTTCTGGACCGTTTACAAGCCCGTGAGTTGAAATCACAGTTGACGAAAGACTTGGGTAAAATGCCAAGGCATCAGTTTAACCCCCTCCTCCCCCACCCCACGTATTTCGACATTCTCCTCCAGCGATACACTGTTGGTGCGGATCAGATGTAATCCTGTGAAACCTGTCCGTCTGTCCGTGCACCTGTGGGGTGTGAATGTTGGATGGGGTTGTTTGTTGTTTGATTTCATGTAAATACAGTATTTTTTTATTTTCTACAAAAAGGTTGTGAATGTTTATGTTGTCCGAGGTTTGAGCATGTGTGTGTCAAAATAAAAAGAAGAAAAAAACAAACACTGACTTATGTAAAGGCTTAACTAGCCACTAGAGGCGTGTCTTTAGTTCAACCAACGGGAGGTGACTGTTTGTCCAAAACTGTGTGCTGTCTACCGATGACTATCTGTGCAACCATAAATGGATTGAAACAACAATGAGAGTAAAAGAGAAAAATAATCTACTCTACTTCAATCGTCGTCTGAGAATTTCCGTTTTGTATGTTGCATGTTTCGTTGATGGTTTGTCTGTATATTTTGCCTCCAAATTACGTTTGAAAAGAGAAAATATGTATAGATTTATTGTTATGCTGATTGTATAGAAATATGCTTGTACAATTGTCCTGTTTTTTCACTCTGTGCAAAAACAAAGAATCTAATGTTATGGTTTTGTTGTTGTACACAGGATGTGTTAAGATATGCAAATTGTGCTGTAAAAAAATCAGCTGTTTCCCCAGAGTCTAACAAATAAATATAAAGAAGAGCTTCTATTCAACAATCTCATGTGAGCTGGCTCTTCCTTTTTTTCCTGATTTTCAGAATTCATCAGATTCCTCAGATTTTAACATTCATTGACACTTATCGCACTTATCTTTAGAATCCTTTTGGAATTAACCACAACTCAGTGTATTGTAACCGTTAATTAGAATTCTTAATACTTCTAAGATAAACGTCATGTATCGAGATATTTTTTTCCTATTATTTATATGTTTATATCCTGCAGTCAGAACTACCCTCTTGGCTTATCATGTTACATTACTGGTCCACCAAGGTTTTATTCCCTCAGTCAGATGAAATTAATGGAATACATTTGCAGGAAAAAATGGATATTTAGCCAATTTATATAAACCAAATAAAACTGTTTTATAGTATTAAGGTGTTCGTCGTACTGCTACCTCTCTATAGTATGCCTTTAAAATTAAGGAAAACCGACACCGGTAAAATAGCATTTCTGTGGAAATAACTTGTGTTATTCAAAATCCACCACTAGGTGGCAGAACTGCATCATAAAAAGCCCTGATTTATGTAGAGGCATAGGATAAGATAAGATGAACGTATAGCATATCTATATTGTCGTCATTGCTGCAACTAGGCCTGCATGTGAACGTTCGAACGTCGATACTATACCCTCTCTGAATACAGATAATACAAATACACAACATATTCTACTCGAAGGGCCTTCAAAACTACACGTCGACCAACAGCTCTAACATGAAACTCCCCCAGATAATACGCAATAACAGCCCTGTATTTCTCAATTTCGGATGTTTTTTCATCAATGTAACATTAGGGTAGTATCAGCTATTATCTCTTAAGATTAACAAGATTAATTCTCTTGAGTCTCTTCTATACAGTGTTCCGCTCTCATTTGTCCGCCCAGCCACCAATGCACTAGATGGGGGGGGGGGGGGGGGGGGGGGTCATCACAAGTGTGATGAGTGAGCCGGTGCGTTGGCTCAGCAGGGAGGGTCGGTGTTTGGGCGGGCGAGGAACAGCGGGAAAAGGTGATGTTTACGGGAGGTGCGAGAGTGCATGAGAATCAAGGTGGAAATTCAAGACAGGAGGAGAGGGTTAGAGGATGGGAGGGGTTAAGTGCAGGGAGGGGGGGGGGGGGGGGGCGGCTAGAGAGGACAGAAAGATGGTATGCGGTTGCCAGGCAACGATTGATAACCAAATCCCCAAGCATACCACTTGCACTGCCCTACCCTCTATCTCCAGACCTCGCTCTCTGTCTCTCTCTCTCTCTCTCTCTCTCTTTCTTAGTCTCACTCTTTCCCTTAGTCTCTCTTTTTCTCTCTCGCTTTCATACTCTCTCAGCACTCTCTCTCTCTCTCTCTCTCTTTCTCTCATACTCTCTCTCTTTGATTCTCTCTCTTAGTCTCTCTCTCTCTCCATTAGGCTCTCTCACTCTGACAATGTCTCTCTTCTAGATAGGCTATGTCTCTCACACTCATTCACTTGCACCATTCTCACATACGCGCGCACACACACACACACACACACACACACACACACACACACACACACACACACGCACTTACTTACACGCTCAACATACAAACACATACCCTCACACAAACACATGTGTCCACACACACGCACGCACACACACAAAAACACACAGGCACGCACTTACCTACACACTCAACACACTCACAAATACGCGCACACAGAAACACATGTGTACACACATGCACACACACACACACACACGCTCTCTCTCTCTCTCTCTCTCTCTCACACACACACACACACACACACACACACACGCACACGCACATACACACGCACACACACATTTGCCTTATTATTTAGTGTATAGTCGGGCAGATCTAAATGATTAGTTAATGAATCGCTTTATTTCAAAGTGAATTTTTGGTCCGAGCATCAACTATTTAGAATTCACTCGCATGCGCCTCAACGACTGAAAGTGTAATTTTATGAAACAGCTTAGGTAGCCTATGATTAATGACCCTGCCCGTGATTGGATTTTTTTTTTTTTTTGGTCTGTCACTTTGTTTCTTTACAAAAGTCTGTGCTAAATCCCGCCGCTGTAAAGTGTGAGATCGATAACTGTTTTATGGTAGGACTGGTTCTGGACCGCCTTTTGCTGGCTGCCAATCACTCCTTCCGTCAGGGTTGACGATTAAAAGTGATTGACACACGTGACCCGGACGCTGCTCTCTTGGCGCTTCGGTCGAGAGCAGAGGTATCTGTATTTATATCCCGCGTGTACGTGCGGACCATGTGCGGACTCCTCCCGTCTCCAGGTGATGCTTGTGTGTTACGGGGAGGAGGAGGAAGGGGGGGGGGTCTACAGTATTTTTTATCTTCCAGATAAGACATATGCTGGAGACAGCGAGAGGGGGGAGGGAGAAACAGAGAGCTAGAGAGTAGATGAGGAGAGAGGTAAAGGGAGAGAGAGAGAGAGAGAGAGAGAGAGAGAGAGAGAGAGAGAGAGAGAGAGAGAGAGAGAGAGAGGATACAAGCGACTGAAACCACCGATCCACGCCATATACCTGTTAGAGCCCGGATGGCGGCTGATCAGATTAGGGGTGTCAGGATTGATCATCTCTGAGAGACACGCGGTGCTCACACACCGATCCCCATTCATCGTTCCACAGGAGGGGGAACCAGAGCAGGGCGTTTCGTGTGCCGGGTGACAGGGGAGATCTCTCTTTTGACAATGAATACGTGCAGAAGGATTTCGTTCTGGATGGTCTTGATCCTGCTCTCGTGCCACGACATTTCCCTGGCATCGCAATTTCCTACACAGCTCATGTAAGTACTCCGTAATCCAATTACGAACAGCATATGGTCCGCTGGAAGCCCGGGCAGGCAGGCGCAGGAGAGGTGAAGGAAAGCGCGCTGATATGTGGGATGGTTTGGGCGCTTTGTGGGTGTTCTATAGACTTGTAATCTAGGGGGCATCTCAAAAGTATATTTTTTGTTTATTCTTTCCTGAGACACAAATTTCAAACTCACCTCAACAACAATAAAATAATT
>NC_136942.1:1078987-1083987 GCF_949987615.1 Pollachius pollachius | reverse complement strand
CACACACACACACACAAACCTACACACAAACATACACACACACAAACACGCAGACACACGCACGCACACACGCACATTAACACAAAACTACACACACAAACTATACTCCCATACGTGCAAACACACATACACAAAAAAAACACGCAAACATATTGTAGAAAAATCCTGCTTAGGTATCCAAAATCCAGTGAAACTCCCGACGCAGTACACTACAATGTGTCTGGGAACCAGGATGGGGTTAGGGGAGATGGATCGAGGTGGTGCAGGGCACAAACAAGAGAATAATAGATTTGAGGGATGGAAGAAACAATTAGTCTGTTGAAATAGAGGAGAGTCCAACAGGGAAGGTAGGAGGTTCGATGTGAAGAAAACAGATTTACCATGCTAGCTTAACAGTCGGGGTCCTTATCTTGGCAGAATCATTCCTATCCACACTTGCAACGTAGCAAAACTTTTACTTTGTTTTTTAGTTTCTTGAACCCAATATGTTTGCTGTTTATACAACAAATGAAACGTGATAATGTCAAACCACGTAGCCTAGCAGTCTTTGCCATTTCCCAATCAAAAAGTTCCCAAATATTAGCTTTACTTTTTATTACTAAGTACTTCAACCTTGCTTTGCCTTGACCTTTCCTAAACTATTCAGCTATTTGATTGAAAACCAACAGTGTTTTTTATATTTTTATTCTTCAAGGTGTCCTCGATTTTATTCTTTAAAGACGCGTTTTTGCTTTGCTTTGTCCCTGCATGACAAACAATCCCTGATGCACACTGTTGCTCCCTTCTCTGGCTGTTCTCTTCCATCACTCTGCTCAGAGTCTCCTTTCTCTCTGGGATGTATTCAAAGGCAGTGTAGATTTATTTCATTCACTAGCTCAAGGTATTAGAATGACAGTACTGGGGACTCGGGAGTCTTTATAGGGGTTGAACATCACAATGCATCATGGGATCTTTTGATATCGAGACTCTGCCATTTTGTGAGGATTCAAGAGAGTTGCAGTTACGTAAAATCTGAATTAAACGTAAAATATATTATTATTATTGCAAGATGAATCACTAAACAATGACCAAAACCACCATTACTATCAAAAACATTGCTATGCCCTTCTACTTCCGAAATGGAGGCGATTTTTCATTTCCCGATGGCATACAGTTGACTCTGATGTTGTAATTGATGGCCCGATGTGCGACCCTTATGTAGTCCATGCAGTTGACTCTGATGTTGTAATTGTGCCCGGTTGGGGGTGTGGACGTGTGGAGGTGTGTTATGGCCAATGTTACGGCCAATGACTTCCATGGCTGTGAAACTAATGGGTAACTTTCTATTGGTCCCCATGACCCTAATATGTAACTTTCTATTGGTGCTGATCACCTTTAGCTGACCAGCAATCAGGACCAACATGATTCAAGTATGCCAGTACCAGAGTCTGGCTGTCTCTCTTCTTCCTGATTAGCCTCTGGTCTGTTTATTTGAGAGTGGTGCGGTTTGAGACTTGTTGCAGAGAGCCCAGATGTTTTTGCTTTCTGTTGCTCCTTAAGGACGTGTGTAACGGGTAAGCTGCCATTATGTTTTTGTTCACTTGTATTGTTTAATTGTATTTTTGTTCAAGCATAGACTTAAGGTGTTGTTTAAGAGACGGAGGGTCTAGTGGTTATTATTTGGCATTAGCTACCCGGAAGCTTTCCCTTCCTTTATTTTGTTTCTGTGTTTCATACAGTATGTAAAATAGGATATGTTATTTTGAATGGTTCCTGGTTAACGTGTCATTTCAATATTTTTTGCTGTGTTCCCTCTCTTCATCTGATACCCATTAAGGATCGTGACAGAGTGTGTTTTTGAGATAATACATGTCAATCGCTCTGATCAAAATAATCTAAATGTCATCAAAATAGAAGACCCATACTTTGCACCTGGCTAAAACTGAACTTAAATAAAATGCTACTTCGGGGCAGAGTCAAGCCATTTCTTTTACACGTAAATTAAATTATAGTAATGTATCCTTGAATTATTCTTTTATTTGGTATTTGTTTAGCATTTAACAATGAAATACAGCCAAAATCAATAAAATAGCAAAATTGGCCCCAAAAGACTACTAGAAGGCATCCATAATGTCAATAGATGTATCTTTATCCCAAAACCTTGCTAATCTCATGCAATATATGTGTGTGTGTGTGTGTGTGTGTGTGTGCGTGTGTGCGTGCGTGCGTGTGCGTGCGTGCATGCGTGCGTGCGTGTGTCATGGCTGTGTCCTATAGGCTCACGGCTCTGTCCGTGGGTGGTGAGAATGCATGCCAATTGATGAATCTGTATCCAGTCCCACCCCTTTGCTTATCCCTTGCCCAGTGTGTGTGTGTGTGTGTGTGTGTGTGTATGTGTGTGTGTGTGTGTGTGCCCGCGCGCGCATGTGTTACCTTTGCAGTTTCGATTTTGTGACAATTTATGCATCGGCACACCCTTTGCCTGTATTCTTCTTATGCCTCTCGAAGCTAACGTGGATATATGTGGAACCAAATAGCAATAAATCACAATAGCACCTATAGTGCATTCGGAATCAATCTCGGTAGTTATCTCCCGTATCCATATGAGCATGGGTTTCCGATTGAAACAAAAGCTGCATGGCGAATGCTCTGCTATCCCCTCTTTTCCCATCCTAATTATGTGCACCTCAACGGACAGCTTTATAGTATGATTTATGCAAAAAGGACTTTGAAACGTTTCCCGACTCGATTGACAATTCAAGGCTGCCGTTGCCTAGGTTCTGTTGTCTTTTTGAGTGCGCTAAAACTATAACAAATTTCAACCCGATCCATGAATCCTGACACCGATCCAAACGGCTGCCACCTGCAATGATCAAATAACTGGCATTGTGGACGCAGCCATGGCGCATTGGGACGTAATGACATGTGTCAGGATGTCTTGACAAGCTGATTGCAGAGAGAGAGGATGATCACAAGAACAGTCTAATCCACTTAGATGAAGGTTAGTGGGGCCCAGAGGCCTAGCGTCTAATGAAAAAACTGCTGTCTCTGGAGCTGTTTGATACGTAGAGGATCACATGGTCCCAGTGTCTCGCTTCCCACCTCCATCTACACATGAGTGTGTCGGCTCACATCGCTGTCATCGCATCACACCTGTTGACTTGTCACCACTAGATGTGTTTATATTTGAGCTATACTGTGGTGTGGTGTGGTGGAGGGGTCGTCATTGAACCATGAGACACCATTGTCCTTGGGTGGCATTGCATGGCGTTTGTTCTCAGTGACACACAGGATTGGCTGTTAGATGTCATGATTAACCAATGGAAATCATTCATTTTGACTTTGGTGTTTTTTTTGTTTCTCTTCCTCGCTGTGATGGTGCGTTACACGGATGAACCGACGTGCACTATGTCAGAGAGGACGATTGGCTCGATCAATTGTGTTCCTTTGTGCTCTCTCGCTCTGACGGTTGATGTTTAATTCCTAATCATTGGGTCCTTTGTTTTATCCAACAGGATTAAAGATTGGGTGGATCAGATGCAGCGAGAGCTGGTCAGCCTGGCTGACACAGCAAGCGGCGGCAGGAGCCTAACACAGGTGCCATCATACTTTATCTTATTTTCCGTTGTTTTGTGTCTGCAGTTCTTTCTTTCTCTGTTCTTTCATTTTCAACGGGCGGTCCTGGGAATGCTACATTTTTCAAAAAGTCATGAATCAGTGTTTTGTCTTCCCCATATTTGCCCGTGTCTGCAGATCTTTTTGGCTAACCAAAACCTGTACACTGTGGAGCAGAACGATGCAGAGGAGCTGGTGGCCAGAGCGGCCAGGAACATCGAACAGCTGCTGGGGAAGAGGTCCGCAGCCCTGGAGGTAAGACCACATCCCCTGGCCGTCTAATATCCCCATGGAGCCGCGGGTCTGCTATACACATGGTATGGGGTCTGTGGTCCCTTGGTCGGGTCAAGGTGTTTCTCAGATGTTGTTGTTGACCCAATGGCAACGAAACTATGACCTTTCCGTTACAGTTTTTTAGCGACCCTGTGACCTTCCCCAGTGTGAGTGTAACAAATTAGCATCGTTATCATCATTATTAATATTTATATTCTACACAGGAACTTGACGACTGCTACGACAAACACTTTTACAGAGATTATAAGAGGAACAGCCCAGGTTCTCACTCCCTAAAGCAACCCGTTTAGGTATTGGATGAGATTGTTATGTACAAAAAAGCTAAACATAAAGATATGTTTCAGCAGCATGGTGATTTGAAACCCGGCATACATTCTCTAATAAATAGCATTTTCTTTTTTTCTTTGCGAAATCTTCAAAGTCCACCACTAATGATGACATAAAGATCAGAACACGGGACACACAGCCCTCACACTGCTCTGTTGGATGTAGTAATGAGGGCCTTGACCCTGGGGAAGAGATACCCCCCCCCCCTTGGGCCCTCCCTTGCATCTTTCTCTTTCTTCAGTTCGCTTTGTTTCACTACCTTTTTATTCTATTGAGCCGAAATGGGTCACAGCCACTTAGATGTTTGAGCAGTATTGTGAAGAGCTGCTGCACACCTAGAGTTTATAGCGACCCTAAAGCTGCCTTATAGTGGATTAGCACCACCGCCTATTATCAGCTCATTTGTGGATATTTGTGCTCACCCTCGCAATAGCATAGCAGCCGTAGCAGCCATGTGTTCTGTGCGCCCTCGCATTTCCCGGTGTTCAAAATACAATTCTAGGTAATGCACAAAATGATCAGAATGCAAAGGTGTGAAACCCTCACCCTCGTTTTAACGTGCGTGAGCGCGTGCGTGAGCGTGTGCGTGTGTGTGTGCGTGGGTGGGTGCGCGTGTTGCGGGAGCATGGGGTGAACTAGGTAGATCAAGCGGTTCCATGGGAGCGACACTTCATCTGGACCAGGGGCATCGATCATGCATCAATCCCCTCCGTCTGCTTGTGTCGCTCCCCTCGGGTTCGGGTCGGGGGAAGAACCTCGGGCCACGGGCTGAAATTGGATTCTTG
>NC_136942.1:1066487-1073987 GCF_949987615.1 Pollachius pollachius | reverse complement strand
AGAGTCATTTGTCCTGGGAATGAATGTGGGTGTTAGTGGTGTTTCTTGTCCACTGGGAAAAGGGCTTTATATTAGAACATGGCGCGGTGTGACGGTTCCTCTTTGAGGAGCACAGAGAGCTCTCGTTAGCCCCGGGAACGAGCTGGAATAACAGAGAGTCTGCTCATCGATGCACCGCCACTAGCCCCCGTCACGATAGGAGCAGTTTTAATGGAAGCCATGCTGTGGTCAATACTGCTCTCTGGTGCATTTTCCTGCACTCAATTATGTGCAACTTTGCAAAGAAAATGTTTTACATTGCCCTAACATTAGCATGATTATTATAAATTGTCATCCTCCTCAAAGCCTCCTTCATCATTCATCCGAACCCTGCTGCTGCAGAGAGCGGTACGTCCCACACTGGTGGTCCCTCTCGTCTACCCCTGTTGACAAAGCGGACTCATTTCTTGCTGCAGCTGCGTTGTGCTGTTCTCAGGGATATGAGCCTTAATGAGCCGGGCAGCCTAGGGCCGGGTATCTGTCGGTGGTGGAGTGGGGGCGGATGTGCTGTGTTGGTGGGTAGTCCTATTTTAACCAGCCCATTGTAGTAATCCCCGAAACACAGAGGCCCTTTCAGCGGGGCCACAGTCAATAGGTTTTAATCAATAGGCAGGCCGAGATTGCAATTTGCAGCGGCGCGCGTCTCCGTGTGTAATGAACCGCCGAGCCAGGGGCGGGAGCGCTGAGCTGTCACTCACGCCGAAGGGACCCCCTAATTAGGGTTCAAGGATCCCATTGGATGATACGGGGTTGCCCTCCTCCTCCTCCTCCTCCTCCTCCTCCTCCTCCTCCTCCTCCCCGTTCTTAACATCTCTGTTGTGTGTTTGTGTTTTGTGTTGGGGAGAGAGAGAGAGAGAGAGAGAGAGAGAGAGAGGAGTGTAATTAGATGTCTTCCCTCATTCGTCCCTCCTCTCCAGAGCACACCTCTAAGGGGGAGAAGCGCGTCAAACCGCTGTCATGAATTTTTAACAACCCCGGTCGACTGAGCTCTCCCAGGGGAGAGAGTAAGTGTGTGCGTGTGTGTGAAATATATATGTTCTTGTGTGTGGGTCCAAGTGTGTGTCCGGGTGTGTGTATGTTTGAAAGCAGACATTATCATCGCTCCTCCTCTATCTCAATGACGAGGTGCATGCATTTCTTTCCGCATGTGCGTGTGTGTTCATGGGTTCTGCATCCATGTTTGGAGCGACGCAACTCAACGACGGTGTAGTCCAACGACGCTCACAACAAGTGCCGTTATCAAACCTTACAAATCACCTCAATTGGTCTCTCCAGCAGGGCTTTCATACCCACTCACTGCCTCCCCCTAAAGCATCTCTCTGTCTATCCGCACTAAATCATTGATGTTGTGTCTTATGAAACAATCATCGCAGAGCAGCCCAACGGTGGCAACAAGTCTCTCCCAGTGTTCCAGAGCCGAGGTGAATTTACGGTTATTTGCGCGCCTGAATTATAGATGAGGACAGTTGTTTTTCCCTGGGATACGATACTGTGTTTAAAACTAAGCGGCTGAATCCTATAACTGACCCGGTTTTGTACAACTTCATTTTTTATGGTTATTCTTTTGAGGGCAGAGCTGAAACAACAACAAAACAAACCTGACAACCTGTGTGAGCCGCATCGTTATAAACAAAAGTGGAAGCACGAGAATACACGTGAGGGATGGAGCTTCAAGGACATTCAAGCCGAGCCAGAGGTTAAATGGCTTATATATATGTATATATACATATATGTATCAATTATAGATAAATCCAATCTGGTGACACACTTAGAAGCAATGGAGCCTTCTGAGAGACTTAACTGAGACAGAACACTGAAAGACACCTTGCCACTAAAAGTGTGTGTGTGTGTGTGTGTGTGTGTGTGTGTGTGTGTGTGTGTGTGTGTGTGTGTGTGTGTGTGTGGTGTGTCTGTCAGTGTCTGTCAGTTTGTCTGGATGTGTACGTCGTTCTGTGTGTGTGTGTGTGTGTGTGTGTGTGTGTGTGTGTGTGTGTGTGGAAGAGTGTATTTTTAGCAGCTGACAGACAGTGAAGAGGAGTTGCAGACAGGCTTGGAAGAAAGCCCAGGACGCAAGGCCAGAGAGACAAGATCATTGGCTGAGAATGGCATTAATGGACAGCCCATACACACACACACACACACACACACACACGCACACACACACACACGCACACACACGCACACGCACGCGCGCGCACACGCGCGCACACACGCACGCACAACACACACAAACATCCCGACACAAACAACCGAGACACACACCCATCCACAAACACACACACACACACACACACACGTCTAAGGAAGCTGCCAGCCACTATCAGTTATTGCAGTTATCTATTCCTGGATGCAATTATAAGGGTGTGGTTTGTGTGCTCCGACTTGTAAAATAAACAAAGTTCCAATGCTTTGACAAAATGGATCCTTCTGGTATACTAATCATATCTCTCACAGTGAAATGTTTTCCATCGTTGCCGTCGCCGGTAGTTTAGTTATCGGATGACGGGTAGCCTACTGATTCAGCTTCTACCCCCATTGTGTTCTCTCAGGCCAGTGTGTGGAAACAGGTCTGGTTCATGTGTCTGCCTCACAGCAGAGCGCTGCTGTATCTGCTTCATAGCCCCTCAGACGGGCTTCTTCCGGGGTTCCAAACGGGGTAAAATCTACTGGGTACAAATGGGCTGCGTCTCCCTTAGGATTTGCTCCCAGCCTGTGTTCTCCTATTCCATTACTTCTACGCTCCGTTTTTTGTGGGATATTTATTTTTCCACATGTTTTCAGTAGAATGCACTGAAAGATAACCCGCGAAAAACATGTGACCAACGTGTCATACCTAGGACCTTCTGTCTGAGCCTAGGAGGAAGGCAAACAGATCATCCTCATGATCCAGGCGCTGGGAACTGCTGTATTTACAGAAATAGAATAATGGCGTGATGATGGCATGATGATGATTCGATCAAGATAGGAAAATTGGTGAACAAAACAAATCTTAAATCAAAAACACAAAGGATCATGGCATAGATGGTCAAGTAACACTTTTAATATATCATATGATCAAATACTATTACATGTGCTCTTTAACACAAAACCAAATAATTCATACGAAGCAGCATTGGTTTGAATCAACTATTTGGCTCTGTTGGGTCTGATTTAAAAGCTATTATATGTGTCATCTTTTAGAATTGCATTAGCCATCTGTCAGCAATTAGAGAGAAAAATACTCCAACAGCTTGGTCAGAAATGACCAAGCTGGGCATCCTTTCCTTTGATTGGTTTGGGGAATCAAGCTTGCTGATCAATCACAGGTGTGAAATGCTTAATGCCAGAGAAACATATATTGAGGAGGGACATTTTCTTGGTTTTCTAGTTTCAAACACTTCCTCTCATCCGCTCTTTAAATGCTCTCTCTCTCTCTCTCTCTCTCTCTCTCTCTCTCTCTCTCTTTCATCTCTAGCATCTAGACCACATTACCTTTATCCACAGTTAACAAACATTGAGTATTTGTTTTGTCCCACTTGCAAAGTGGGACATTTGGGATGAAAAGAATATCCCGAGTTTGAGATCTCAATCATGGGATATTGCCCAATATCCCGAGATAGCGGACCAATCAAATTGCGCCATCTTAGGAGGTTCACATGTAGCATATACTAACATCAGTTATTCTGTTTTTGACAAGAAACCGGTTATTGTAACACACGGTCAGCCACAAAGACTCCATGGCGTGATATGCTGCATCATAATGCGTCATCATCTCACTCTGAATATCAAGTGTGTGTGGCTGAATGTGTGTGTGCGCACGGCCATCGCTGCATGCGGGTCCGTGAGTGCGGGTGTGGCCCATGCATGTTTGAGTGCGTGCTCATCCTTACTGAGGGTTTGATGTACGAGGCTTATAACCCCCCCCCCCCGCTTTGATTTAGCACTCTATCAATTGGCACCCTCCCCGTTGGTCAACTTGACTTCTCTCTGTAATCTTGTGTTCCTATGAGTGCTCATCAGGAGATTACCTGCCTCCTGTTTCGCCGTCTTCATCTCCTCTATAGGCCGTCGCTCTGAAACAAAACCTTTTTCATTCACTCTTCTCGATGACACTCTACAGTTGGGCCTTAAGCCGGCTTCTCCCTTCGAGATCAGCAGAGTCGCTGTAGTGTCGCCGTGAGAAAGAGCGTGTTCGAAACTCGCAAAGGAATCGCTTTAGGTCTTCTTCCCGTTCCTCGGGAATTGCTCGTTGCAAAAAAGGAGAATTATAGAAGACAAATGTGTTCTGTACACATTTGTCTTCTATAATTCCCCCGTTCTCGTTTTCTGCAATTCTCATTTGTTGTTGCTCCCTCCTCCATTCTCGATGTATAACAACACCTCGGTTGTCATTCTGCAGTCCTCATCATTACTTCTCCTCTCTGTGTCCAGAAACTGGCCACCGCAGCAGAGATCCTGCAGATGGAGCACCAGTGGAAAGATGAGTTTGAGGTAACAAACAGCATACATTTATATTCCTCCGCTCCAGATACAGGGAGATATTGTGACATTTCATTCTACGATTGCTATAAATAATTGGTTAACTGCAGAGGACAGTTGATGGAATGTTCCCGGCATTAAACCCTGTTGGCCAGTACACTAAGTGTTCATTAAATGATATTGGCCATTAAATTCTCATCTATGCCGAATGGCCTCTGCCTTCTGTGGGTTACTGTGTCATGCTGCTCAACTGCACAGTAAATTGGAGCACACATTATTTTTGGTAGCTGTATGTATTAGCATTGGATTAGCATACTGCTATTTCATTCGCACAAAAAACAAATTAATTCAACATGATCAATTATAGTTGGCTGCATGGCAATATTAGAATACAGAATAAAGAATTATACCCAAACTGTTGTTCAACTACATTCAATCTAGTTGCAGCTGGGAGCATGATTTATAGACTTAGTTTTGTTTATTTTAAACGAAATGAAGAAAATGAATCTCCGACTTCATAAACTCCCCAACAATTTATCCCTGGTAATGTATACGTTTATTATAAGAGAAGGCTACAGGGCTAGCAAATTAATAAAGAAATGGAAATGAATAACATAGTAACATAATGTACTCTTGAATTTCCAAAGTATTCTAGATGGTTTTCAAGTTGTTACCAGTGAATTAATACAGCACTTATTATAATAGACCTATGTTTTAAAATTAATTAAATCTTGTCAATGAAAACCATGTACATGAACGGGGTTCTTGAGAAAAAACATACTGCATTTGTAAAAATGTATAAACACTAAAATCAATTATTTCTGAAGTCTTACATGACGGAAGTGTTGAAGCTTGTTGGAAGCCTCTATATTTGTTTATGATGCTATGGTTATGTTGTAATGTTTCTGTTTTTGCTAACTGATGTGGCGGTGTGTGGATGATGTGATCTAGAGGTGTGGTGAAGCCCTTTAATAAGGCTCAGGTGCATGCTGAGGAGAGAATGAATGGGCGAACAATCTTTCAACCACACACACAAAGCCTTTTCGGAAGCTTTTTGTTTGCATTCATTTCTTTACCTTTGACTAAAAATAATTGTTTAACGTCAAGTGTGTGCGTACATGATTTCTCCTAACCATATGGTGTTCACAGGATGGGGAGATTGCCTACTACAACGCAAAGGATAACGTGAGTGCATTCTCTCCTCCACCTCCCTTATCTTTCTGTCACCTTTCTCTTCCTCTCCTCTTTCCACACTGTTCATTTCCCTTTAGTTCTTTCTCTTTCTTCTGCATCGTTTCCAAATGCTACCATCTCTGTCGTGTTCACTCCCTCTGACTGAATATGTTACACACGTGGGCACACACACACACCCCTCCCCCATCCCTCCCAGGTGACGAGGACTGTGCCATATTTCTACTCTAATTGACGGATGAGATGTATGAGCCGGCTACACGGCTGCTTTATTAACAAACCTCTGTTCACTCTCACCCTCTCTCTCCAGCTCTCTCTGTCTCCCCCACATGCTCCCTCTCTCTATCTCCCTCCATCCGTCTCCATCCCTACCTCTCTCAAACGCACCCTCTCTCTTGTATTCACACAAACTATTGCCTCTCTTTTTCCCCGCTCTCGCCCCGGCTCACTCAAGCTCTGTCTCTCTCTCTCTCTCTCTCTCTCTCTCTCTCTCTCTCTCTCTCTCTCTCTCTCTCTCTCTCTCTGTCTCTCTCTCTCACAGACACACTATCGCCCTCTTGATCTTGGTTTCTCTCCTTTGTGTTTTTCTCTAAATATATCTCCATTTCATCGTCTCTCTCACTCTCTCTCCGTCTCTCTCCCTCCCCCTCTTTCGCTCTCGCCCCCCCCCCCCCCTGCGCTCACACCTTTGCACCGCCTGCTGTCATTTATATCCCTGTCTATATTCTTCTCATTGAGATCATTTGGTGAACGCTCAGTTACACTCATAAATCTCCAGCTAAGCCACCGGGGGTGCTGGCGGGTGTAAGGATGTCTCCTCCGCTTCGCTGACAGATCAAGTTGATAAGTAGGGAGAGGGGCCGATTGGAACGCACCGAGTGGACGCATTTCTGTTTTGTATTGCACTGTTATTATAGCGTGCCATCGGAGGAGAGATCTGTGCACACCTTGTCACGCAGTCGCCATCGTTGAGCGAAAGCCCAGGTGTTGCTCATCACACTAATTGTGCGTCTGCTACTTTAATGCCTAGACATATATTCATAGACGTTGCATTTGTATTTTGGACCCTTTGCTGTGCTATTTCCAACATTGCCTCCATATGGGAGATGCGTGTCAACAAATCCAAGTACAGGAGGGAGCTACGTCTTTTCCCGATAAAAAGCTATGTTAACATTTCTCAACCGATGTCAATAAGTCGTCTTCAGAATTATATTTTATTATATGATGTATATTTAATAAAAATATATACATATATAGATATATCGTTGTTGTTGTTTTTACTCTACGTAGAACAGAAATCCTTGCAAAAGAAACACAAATTGAAATCAATTGAGAATTGTACTAGTGCTTATTATCCAGAGGAAAACTGCAGGTCCCCCGTTTATTTGTATTTCATTACCTCGCCAAAATGGCGGCCACGTTGACGTATGATCCAAAGGCCACCGCGGCGTCTATGTAAATATGTCTTTGCTTTTATGTACAACAGGGAACCAGGACTGGAATTATCTTCGCTAGTTTAGTTTTCTACCCTTACCCGTAAAATACAAGAGCAGTCCCATTGTGTTATGAGCAACCCTTGTGTTTGTTGCAAATAGTGGATTCATTGTTTATTGAATGTGTGCTAGCGATGTGATGCTCATTCCTACGTTGAATGAAGTCAGCTTCTGCTTTTGTTTTGATTTGGTTACAATTTTAGAGGATGATTTGATAAAAAACATTAAAAAAAACAAAGCTTCCCCTCGTATGATCTCACAGCTGGACGTGAACGAAACCCAAGGCAGGAAGAACCGGATCCGTCCGGAGTTCAGGCAG
>NC_136942.1:1018987-1061487 GCF_949987615.1 Pollachius pollachius | reverse complement strand
ACATATGTTTGAGTGCGTATGCATATGTTTATGTGTCTGAAAAAGGTGTGTGTGTGTGTGTGTGTGTGTGAGTGTGTGTGCCTCATACATCTGCTGTATGAGCCACACGTTCTAACGTGGTGTGGCGCGGTGTCATAGCCTCTTTAGAAGTCTAGAAGCCTCCAACTCCTCCAGTGATAGTGAGTTTTATTTATGCCCTGCGATTTATATTCATAAGATTCTCTGTCATCATGGGTCGCTTTATGAGGAACGTTTATGTGTAATATTTATGAAGTTTCATTTGGCCCCAGGAAGCTCCTGCCTGTTCCTATTCCTCTCTCTGTGGAGCACACACGAGACTAGCTCCTCATGCGGGAAATGCAACGAAAAGGTTTTCTTTTACTCTACACTTCTGCTCTTTGAGGGGGGGTGGGCTGAAACAGGGTGATGTAGTAGCATGTGACGCATTGTGTCATTTCAATCAACGACATTTCATGTTTTGTCACGGTTCCAAAAAATCCATGACGGTGATTGACGTGAAGTGTCAAGTCGAGTTCACGGGGCTCTGTCAACGCTTGACGACTGGATTTAGACTGTTTGAATATAATCAGTGTCAGAAGGAAGCAAGTGAGCTTGAACCATCGTGTACTCTTATACTTTACGGTTACCTTTACCTTTACGGTTTACCTTCCTTAGCTTCACCATGGATGGACGTGCGCAAGACCCCCAGTAAGATTGACCTGTACGACGTGCGACGGAGACCATGGTAAGACGCACCTCCCCTCCAGGTTGGAACACACTCTTTAATAACGGATTGTTGCACGGCAAAGCCGCCCCGTGGACCTCTTCATCCAATAACAAAAAAATAACAAACCTTGAAAGGAATAACTGTTAAATCGAAAGTATATATTTGCAACGTGATTCCTAATCGGGCATTGCAGACGCTCATAAAGACATTATTATAACGGTGAACCATTTTGCACCCAAGCGTACGGAGCCGGTGTTAGTAGGGGTGTATTTGCTACGATGAATGTGCAAGTTGCTTCACATACGATGGTTCTCGCTGCCGCAGGTACATCCAAGGTGCCGCCTCACCCAAAGACATGCTGATCCTGGTGGATGCGTGAGTGAATCCGCACGCACACACGCACGCACGCACGCATTAACGCACACACACAGGTTCACCATCTCCATTGATCTCTTTGATTCGTTATTATCACATCATCGTATCGGCTGATTAGAATGCACTGCTCGCTCCGGCCGACGTCTGCCTTGAGTCCATATTTCCCAGCGGCGGAGGAGTTCTTAATTACATTCAGAGAAAAGCTCAGCGAAGGCATAATTGAGAATGCGAGGAGGTCGTGCAGCCGGCGAGAGAGCGAAGAGGAGGGGATTGTGACACCTCGGCTCTCTGTTTCTCTCTGCAGGAGCGGCAGCGTGTCGGGCCTGACTCTGAAGCTCATCCGGACCTCTGTGATCGAGATGCTGGACACCCTGTCCGACGACGACTACGTCAACGTGGTCTACGTGAGTACTCAGCGGCCCCTTGACGGACGCCCCCGACACGAGCTGCGCGGCGTTCAGATCGGCGTTCGCCGCTCATTGCACCGCGGCCCAGCTTGTAACCGGAGGTCTTGAAGGCATCGCGTGTTTCACACTCCATGATTGATCGGCGTCAGGGGGTTGCTCATCACAAGGTGTAAGCCCCCCCCACCTTGGTCCCCAGGAGGTGATTCCTTTGAGCCGGCTGGGGTGGAGGTGGGGGGCGGGGTCTTTTAAGGGTAAGGCGAAAGGGGAAATTGAGATGTGGAATTAGAAATGTTGCTAACAGAGAATTCTCCAGTAAACGGGTGTTATGTCTCTTACACACGCACGCACGCACCACACGCACGCACACGCGGACACACGCAAACACACAAAGACACACACAGGTGAGATGGATGAGGAGTAATGAAATATGGATTTCTCCTGGGCTTGCTACTGTGAAACAGGTCTGTAATGAAAGAGCCAATAGAACTCTATTGGCTGGACAGGATTAAACCCTGCCGCGCGTTGTGTGTGTGTGTGTGTGTGTGTGTGTGTGTGTGTGTGTGTGTGTGTGTGTGTGTGTGTGTGTGTGTGTGAGTGTGTGAATGTGTGTGTGACTTTGTGTGCACGTTTGTGTGCATGCAGGCATGTGTGTACACACGTGTGTAGGTGTGTGTGTCTAAAAGGGGTGAAGGTGGATGAGAGTATGAGCGCCTGGTCAGTGGACACATCTGTCCTCCCATTCAACACCGCCTCCATCCCTCCAACTCCTCCCCATTCATCGCTCACTCACAACACTGATGCATTTCACCGTGCGCCAACGACCATCTTTTCTCTCAATAAAAGGTTTCTCCATTTCTCTCCCTCTCCCCCTCTCATGCTCTCTCTTGATCTCTCTCCCACTCTCACTCTCTCTGTCTCTGTCTCTCTCTCTCTCCTTTCTTTACATCTCTCTCGCTTCATTATTATAAAAAAATTCACTTAGATATTTTTCTACATATTTTTTTATCTTAACATGCCAGTTGCAACAACTCTACACCGCATATAGAAAAGATTGAAGTTGGCAAGATAAACTAAAGAAAAACTAAAAACTAAAAAACAAACATCCTAAGGATGTAATCGTCTATTAGTTATTTTTCCAATCCAGTACATTCTTCCCATTTTCTGTCAAATTATACTTCTTGAAGTCTTAGTTTTGTGTCAGTTTCTCCACTAGGAGTTAGCCACTGATCTTTTGTTGGTGGTGTTTCTCTCGCTTCATTTTAAGAGAACCATCTTACTATTTATTTGTCCATTTCTAACAAATCCTCTTACGCACAGATCTGTCTGCTCTTTTCCCTTCCCTTCTCTCTCTCTCTTTCTCTCTGTATATGTGCATTTATCCTGTGTTAATGCATGCAAAGCAGGAGATTATACACAGAGCTAATTGTGCAGGTATGTATGTATACAGCTGTCTGCTGATCATTGAGCGTGGATGCTGGCGGTTGGAAGTTGACTGGGGGCCGGCCTTACACACGCACACGCGCATACACACTCACACACACAAACACACGCACACGCACACACAACCCTATGTCTGAGCCCTTGAGGGTGTTGTAACCTGAAACTAAATCATTCATCGCTGATATTACCCATTAATCTTCACTCATTAACAGAAGCCCAGGGACTAGCTTGGCATTTGGTCAAAGGAGATGCAACCACGCGCACACACAATAGCACACACACACACACACACACACACACACACACACACACACACACACACACACACACACACTCACACGCGCAAACCCACACACACACCTACACGTACATACACACTTACGCACGCACATGTACATACACACACGCACACACACTCGCGCACACACACCTCATGGACTGGTGGACAGGTGCAGATGGCAGGTCTCTCTCGCTCTTATTCCCGCTCGCCTCTCGCCCTCTCTCGACCGTCGTCCTGACTCCTCACTCCTCAGGGACGGCGTCGCTGCCTCCGCTCCGTCCAGCGGGCCGAGCGGGACCAAGCGGAGCACTGACTCCTCCGGGATTAGGGCTTGTGGAGATTACTCCTCCTCTCCTCCTCCCGTGTGCCGCTACTAATCCCCCCCCCCCCCCCCCCCCCCCCCCCCCCCCCCCCCCCCCCCCCCCCCCCCCCCCCCCCCCCCGGTCCCCAAAACCTGAACCCTCACACAAACACACACAAGGACCCGCTGTAATAGGATCACAAGACAGGAAGGGGGATTTGCATGGGATATTATTCAACTCTACAGGGACACACACACACACACACACACACACACGCACACGCACGCACACGCACACGCACGCACACGCACACGCACACACAGCAACAACTCAGTATTTGCAAGACCCGTACATCATTTGCAGCACTTGTCAACGAGCCTCAGGGCAGTTTTGTCCCTTAATCCCTTTGGCGGTTACTGTCAATGCAATGGGATCACACACACACACACACACTGACCAAACGCAAATGCAAGCACAGTGCACACGCAAGCCTATGCAGATGTACATCCAGTGAGATGGCCCTCTGTGCCCTACTATCTGCACGGCCGTGTGGATCTGTCGATCCCCAGGGCCTCTGCCCCCGGAGACACATTGCCCGGTCGTGATCGATGAGTTGCAGAGTTGCTCTCCCAGGGTTCCCGAACCACACCGGCAGACTGCCGGCTGCACCGCGCTGCCCTTTGGTTCTGTGTTCTCTGTCCTGTGCGTCTTCTTTCCGTGAGCCTGCATCTCCATGCATGTTCCTGTCTGTTGTGCATGTGTGTGTGTGTGTTTGTGTGTGTACGAGTGCGTGTGTGTGTGCGTATCAGTGTTAGACGTTGTGTGAGGCTCACCTCCGGTTAGATTGTGTTCTTAAAACCTGCCTCCCTTTCTTCCGAAGCAAATGGTGTTTCCATGGGTACCAGATCACTGAGCTTGCAGGATGTAGAGCAATTAGTGACTCCTGATGAATGTGTCTGTTTACCACCGACTCATAATAGCCAAGGCCAAACACAGATATGGGTGGATGGATGTGTGTGTGTGTGTGTGTGTGTGTGTGTGTGTGTGTGTGTGTGTGTGTTTGTGTGTGTTTGTGTGTCCGCGCTTGAGGGACAGTTTTATCGAAATGAATATCCTTGTGTTTTCTGATGCTGGGGCTATTTTTGGGGTTCATGGTTGGCAACTCTGCCTCTAGTCATGTCCTCAAATGCTATTTAGTAATAATAATAATAACAATCCATCTAAACAGCGCTTTTCAACACAGCCGAGGTGCTTTACACAGGACGGAGCTAGCTAGACACCAAGACTCAAGACCTCCTTCTGTTGGCTGGTTTGCCTTCCAGTTCAACACCAGGGTGAATATTTCGGGCTGCTTCGACCACCTGGTCCAGGCCAACGTCAGGAACAAGAAGCTGCTGAAGGACGCCGTCCACAACATCAAAGCCAAGGGCATCACCAACTACACCAAAGGATTTGAGTTTGCTTTCGAGCAACTCTCCGTGGTGAGAATATGTTTCCGCGCAAACGCAGAATGATGCATAAAGGTGTATGTATAAGGTGTATGTTGGTGAGAGGTCAACAGTGAGACAATAGTGTGTGAATAATGGGCAGGGAGAGGGGGGTCACTACTATGAGAGCAATGATCAATGATTTGCATAGGATGCATGCAATGTTCCTCCTTTGAAATTTCTGCAAAAATGGTCAAACACTGCCATCTGGTGGCAGACCATGTTGTCACCCTCTCTATGTCTGCGTTTGCTCTGGCTACTCTGCTATTCATACCACTTATTTGGGACAGGATGAGGGTGATCAAAAAATAAAATGAATTAAAAATGAATTTAAAAAATTGCCATATGTAGGGTCAAATACCAAACCATATCTACCTCCTATCAAAGAACCTGTTAAACCTCTTAATAAACCTGTGTTAAACTGCTGGGCGACATGTCTTCAAAACCGAACTACACGTTTTGCAGCAAGGAGGGCAAATATAACAATGCATGGTCTTGGAATAACTGCATTCCACACTCTCACAACACTGTGTCCGTATAAGCCGTGTCTTCTGGGTGAACAGTGACTACAAACTCGTTGTCCTTGAAGCATAGAGAGGTAGACAACAGGAGCGCAACATGCATTCCATCAGGAGGCGCGTCGGTTTGTTGGCATGCCAACCGTGTGCACCTCAACGTACAACGCTCACTGCCCTTATGTTTATATGCACATGTCAACACAGAAAAAACGAACAAACAAACAGAATACCAATATGCTATTTAATGTGAACCCGAGAGACCAAACACTGCACAGTAGTCCTTCAAACAGGCGTCGTAAAGGGAAAGAACAGAGTTACACAGAGGAACGCTCTTGGCTTCGAGGGAGTATGATTATCCTTAAGCCACCCACAGCATGGAACGATATTACCAGTGTGTGCTCACGGCTCACAGCCATGGGGGCGGCGGTCATGGAACTGTATCTTCTGGTGTGGAGTTGTCATTGTGTTTGTTTCGGTATCGCTTCGACGTCATTGTCGGGAGATTTCGGAGTGATGCGAGTGTTGTTCTCTGTTTAGACAAACGTCAGCAGAGCCAACTGCAACAACATCATCATGCTGTTTACGGACGGGGGAGAGGAGAGAGCCCAGGCCATCCTGGAGAAGTACAACACTGACAAGAAAGTAGGTAAACACACACACGGGCGCACAGACACGCGCTCGCACACACACACACACACACACAGACGCGTGCACATACGTATGCGCGCACAGACACACCGGGGCAGATATGCACACACACATGCACACTTGCCCAAAAAAACACAGATGCAAAAACAAACACACACACACACACACACACACACACACACACACACACACACACACACACACACACACACACACACACGCAATAGCTTATGAAACAGTAGGCTGAGTGAGTTACTTTAATGTGGCTTGATGGGCTCTCACAACAGTTTTACAAGACACAGCTTTTTGGAGCTCCCTTTGGATTTGATCTTCCGTCTGCACATCCTTTCTAAAGCATCCACGTGTGTGTGGATGTGTGCGTGTGTGTGTGTGTGTTTGTTGTGCAAATTCTCTGGAATAGAAACACAAATACTTTATATGCATAGATGCATACATATACAGTATACAATTGATCCACATACACTATGATCTATTATTCTGCATAGTGCAAGTACACATGGAACAAAGATAAATAGGTCCGCGTTAGCTAAACCTATACCTCACATTTTTGAGTGTGTATATATTTTCTTTAAATACAATCATCTGTGCGATTACACTACAGTGGCGGTGCCAACACTCCTCCACTGAAACTAATCTTGATGAAACACAGAATTCTTTCATTCAAAATAATCAAAAATAACAGGATGGGACCTACCTCTGACGGTGTTTGTGTTTTCTACTGTGTTCGAATGATGGGGGCAAATTCGAAGATATATATAGCCTGATGTTAACCCTCATTTTGCCCCTTTGCAGTGTTCTGCTCCAAAATAGGGCAGGTCACTCTGAACACTGGGTCCACATCATCCTGTGCTGTGCGGGGGTTAAGGATTCACATCTGTAGCCTGCTGCCGATCCTGGTCGTAAATACCAAACGCGTTTCATATTTACGACCGGGGTAGGGACCGATCTGACCGTGATCCCCTAGTTCTGGCCAATCGTTAAATCGTGTCCTCATCGTGACCGATCTGATTCTTCCAGTCGGTTGGGATTGCGCACGTCTTGCCCGGGGCGTGGCAGACTGTTTAACTGTGCCGTCCTGTTTCAGGTGAGGGTGTTCACCTTCTCTGTGGGCCAGCACAACTATGACAAAGGACCGATCCAGTGGATGGCATGTACTAATAAAGGTACAGCATTCGAGAACACCGTTATCCAGGTTGTTAAGCTACTCTTAATAGCACTGCAGCTACTGTACAACACTCTTACAGTCATGAAATTCCTCTTCCCGGGCTCCATTGTAGCATATTGTAGTGCGTGACACTTTCTAATAGGGATGCCAGCCGTATTTTCTATCTGCTGCACCCTCGAGCTGTACTTCCCTCAGGCAAGTATCCCATTTCCACGCTCATCTATTATTATGATGACTGTTTTCCAGGATACTTTTACGAGATTCCCTCCATCGGCGCCATCCGAATAAACACGCAGGTGAATTTGTTACTAGGATTTTACTGCATAATGGAGGCCTATTTAACCAATGTGTCCATAAGTAATGCATTGGATATTCAGTAAGAAGTGTGTGTGTGTGTGTGTGTGTGTGTGTGTGTGTGTGTGTAGGAGTATCTGGATGTGCTTGGGAGGCCCATGGTGAGGGCTGGTCAGCAGGCCAAGCAGGTCCAGTGGACCAATGTGTACCTGGATGCTCTGGTAGGATTGAACACTGACATCTATCCTTGAATACAGTTTCCTGATCCAGGTTATGTTGCATAAAATGTATTATTGTCTTTCTGTTGGTACGTTGTTGGTATTTACATAGCAGGGTAACAGCCTCCACCTTTCAAGACTGTTCCATCATTTCTCATCTTTTCACAGTACAAATTAAGGGTGTACACTTTGCTATTTTTAAATGTTTCTAGCCGGTGCTGCTTCATACACATGTGGAAAACAGGGACCAAATTCCAATCCCGGACCAAATTCCGGTCTCCTGGGCGACCCCACGTGTGTGAAGTGGTACTTAATGTTAGTATATTTGACTGTTCCCTTCTAATAACTCACTAACAGAACGCTGATCCTCCTTCTCTCCAGGAACTGGGGCTGGTCATCACAGGCACACTGCCGGTGTTCAACAGGACCAGAAGCAGAGACGATACGAATGGAGAGGTACAGGCCAGTGCAGTGACACACTACATGGAGCCCCGGGCCAACCTGGGAGCTCATGCATACATTCTCTTTGTTCTCTGACTCCATTTCTCTCTCTCTCTCCCTCTCTCTCTCTCTCTCTCTCTGCTTCTCTGCCTCTCTCTCTCTCTCTCTCTTTGTCTCTGCTTCTCTGCCTCTCTGTCTGTCTGTCTGTCTGTCTGTCTGTCTGTCTGTCTGTCTGTCTGTCTGTCTGTCTGTCTCTCTCTCTCTCTCTCTCTGCTTCTCTCTCTCTCTCTCTCTCTCTCTCTGCTTCTCTGCCTCTCTGTCTGTCTGTCTGTCTGTCTGTCTGTCTGTCTGTCTGTCTGTCTGTCTGTCTGTCTGTCTGTCTGTCTGTCTGTCTCTCTCTCTCTCTCTCTGCTTCTCTGCCTCTCTGTCTCTCTGTCTGTCTCTCCCTCTCTGTCTCTGTCTGTATGTATTTTGTCCGTCTCTCTGTCCCTCTGTCTTTCTGTCTCTCTCTCTTTCTTTCTGTCTCTCTGTCTCTCTTTTTTTTTTCTCTCTTTTTTGTCTGTCTCTCTCTGTGTGTCCCTCTGTCTCTCTGTCTGTCTTTCTGTCTGTCTCTCTGTCTGTCTCTCTGTTAAAGACCCAGAACCAATTGATTCTCGGGGTGATGGGGATCGATGTGTCGCTGAATGACATCAAGAAACTAACACCACGATTTACTGTGAGTAGGAGCAGTGACGCACACACACACACACACACACACACACACACACACACACACACGCACACACGCACACACACACACACACAAACTGAGTCTGTCAAGTCAAAGAAGAGTTCATTGTGTGCTCTCTGGGCGAGTGAAATGATAAAGCATTGTAATGAAATGTGTCACTCTTACTTGACGTCTTTGTGACCACAGATGATATTAGTTTCTGCAGAAGCCTACATAGCCTTTCCCCCCGCAATAATCCTCTGACCTGAAGGCATTTAGGTGTTTTTTTAACGTCTATTACTAGGAACAGCCCAGTCTTTGGGTTTGGGGATCATAACTACGCATATCTGTCCTCTCTCATCTCGGTTTCAGATCGGGCCAAACGGATACTACTTTGCCATCGACCCAAACGGCTACGTCCTGTTGCATCCCAACCTTCAGCCCAAGGTGGGTCATCCTCCTCTTCGTCCACTACATGTCGTGTGCACTGCGTTTGTATCGTCCTCAACACCCTGATGGAACATTCTCCAGTCCCCCAGAGAAGGATGAAACAGTAGCAAGGCAGAGGTTCTCTGACAAACGTTTCCTACAAAGAGTATGATTGGATGTCCTCTGGCTGCAGATGTCAGCCCGAAGGTTGCTCATTACTGTTTGACATGTATTAGCTAGAGAGCTGGCAGCCAGCTGTCATACGTGCAGAGTATACATCTACATATAATGAAATAAATGAGCTGACGGTTCTGCCAAAGCCTTTTAACATTCCATGTTCTTTTTTATATGATTTTCACTGAGATGAGAGGGTGACATGATCCCGAGGGAATAATTAAGGCTAGGTTGCCAAGACCTGAACTGCTATTCAAATCATCTATAGTATATTTTCTCTGACAAAACTCATTAAGAAATGGTCATTCTCTTAAGTGAACTTTAGAGGACCAAAGAAAAGCTTCACTCAGAAATGTTTTATTTATTTAAAGATACAATTAGACCCCTCTGAGTGATCTTGAATAAAGAGTCAAAGCAGGCAAATACATGGCAGACATTTTGAACAAAAAAAAAACTGAATCAGAGCAACTTATCTTGTTACTTATTACTCACCACTGATTATTTCATTATAGAGCTTTAAAACAGAGCTGTGATAGTCTTGGCTAACACAGGTGTATGTTATAACCTGTTAACCTGGTTATAATGGCCTAGTGGGATATACAGTGGCAGGTCCTTGTGGCAGGTTCGAGTGTTAAAGCTACATATGCTACAACAAGTCCGGGTTGGCCCTTGCCTTTGGTGTGGGAGGCCTCTGTGCTGACCTTTTACTTGAGATCAATGTAACAGTACGTGTAGCCCATGGCAAGTATGAATATGTGAACCCGTGGTTCACATATTTATTCTTGCCAAGGGCTTTTGCCACCATTATAACACCATTAGGTCCCAACCTATCATCCAGTAAGACCTCGCCCCAGCCTCACCGACTGTTACCCCCAGCCTCCAGGCGTGGGTTTCTCTGGGAAGGCCACAGTGCATCCATGTGCTACCCCAGGCCTGGGGGCACTGGACTGGGGGTTAACTCTTCACAAGTTGAACAGACCCCGTCCTTTGGGATCCACGTCTACATCTCATGTCTTCAGACGTATCCCACTGTGATCAGCAGTGACACGCATAATGGATTGAATCTCACGTCACCTTAAGAGTGTGAGAGCGTGTGTTGCTATGTTGGTGTGTGTGTGTGTGTGTGTGTATGTGTGTGCGTGCGTGCGTGGCCATCCACAGTGTTTCTGTACTCTGTGCACTAGAAGCGGATCCGTCAAAGGCAGCTCAGACTCAGTAATATGTATGCTGCCAGCTTCTATGAGGTGAGCCTGTAGAGGAGGATGCAGAAGTAGTCTCTACTGCAGTGCCTGTAGATTTCCAGGTAGAAATAGAAAACCAGCCAGCTTCCCTGGTAACAATACAGCTTCTGTAAACCTTGAAATCTTAGTATAAACTTTGCCTTAGCATAAACTCCAACCCTTTAAGTCACCTTTGAGTGGCGGAATCATTGTTGAATTCCTCTTTTTTCCGATGCAGCTTTTGGTAAAAAAACAGTGGAATAAAAACTTCCATGCGCATACACAGACACGCTCACACAAACACACTCACCCATAGATGTACACGCACTCTCACTCATTGATGCGCAATCGCGCACAAACACAGGCACACACTTACATTATTTCAGTTAAAAGAGGGCAGGATTTGAGTGAGGCAGTGTTTGGTTCCCTCACCTCTCCCCTGGGCTGTGTGTTCAAGATCTGACTTCAGACACACACAGCTGTCAGTCTCTAGAGCGGCCTCACCAAAGGGCGATGTGCTCAAATACGTACCACGACCTTGAATACCTCCCTGTCACCAACTGTGCGGTGTCACGCACTCTGCGGTAGATTACACTTTGTCTTGCTTTATCTTTTTTAATCGAATACCCAAACAACCCTCCGAGTTGTGCTGCGGCTCAGACTCAGTAGTGGTCCTCTGCTGTGTTTCTACCTTTCCCTCCCGTCCCCAGCTTGACTTTCTTCTTCCTTACTCTTCCTCTCCCTCCGTCCCGTGCGGCCCTCCTTGCCTTTCTTTCCATTTTGTTGCACATCTGTTTGATGTTTGATTCTGTCTGCTGCGCCACGGCTCTTGATGTCTTATTCTTTATTTTCTTGTTTTTCGTTGGGGGTCTGGCCTCATCTTCATCATTCTTCATCTCACTCCGCCACTGACTTCACTCTCCCTTTTGCTGACACTTTAATGTAAGTTGCTGTTTTTATGTGTTTTTATTTTTCGGTGCAGACCCTGACTCCTCCAGGGTTCTCGTTCACATGTCGCTGTGTAGCAGGGGGCTCATTGTCCCAAGTCCCAGCATTGATCTTCACAGGAAGATTAAATTAGAGCTGGCATGGAACCAGATGGACCGACTATCCATCTCTTCCATTCCAAATCGCATACATGTTGATTTCATTTTTTTTGCAATAGACTGACATACATCCCATGAGAAAAGCGACACACATGAAAGCGTCCGTCAACTCCACACGCCCCGACCGCACAACGATCTTTTGATGCGATTTCCTTTCGACGGCCAACGAGTAAAGTTTCGGCAAAACGTTTTTATTCAAGCCAAATGTGTATCGGGTTGCATATTCTGCCGGTTTTATGGTAGGAGCCATGTATTTCTCCTACCATTTTATGGCATCATTAAACTTAACTGAGACCCATAGGCTTTTTAAAGAGAGAACGCTAACGAGCACCAGTGTCAGTTTGCATGAAGAGGGGTTCAGCGGTGGCAGCTCTGTCTTAGATCTGTTGTCAGGAGGTCACCAGCTGTAGCCTTCTGCATGGACCAACCCACGGTGTTCCAGAACCTGCGCCCGTGGAGCCCATACGACTCACAGAGAAGGACCAGAAGAGAGCCAGCGCTGCAGTGATCACAAGCATATGCTTATGAACATGCCGGGCTCGTAGGTATTTGAAAGGAAATCGCCGTTAGGGACACCGTTTAGAAGATAGGGCATCCACCTCTATGCTTTGAACCCACATCTGAATAGTGATGGTGGGTTCAGCGGTTTACTGCAGTTGATGAGGACTTCAAAACGGCCAATAGAAAGTGAAGCTGTAGCATCACGCTGCAAGCTACATTTGGGGAACAACCGATCTGCCAGCTGATAGATAGTACTTTGTGGAAATGTGATAATGTCTGTTGTTTTATGTACGCCATTTTCTTTCCACCAGAACCCTAAATTCCAGGAGCCTGTGACCCTTGACCTAATGGATGCTGAGCTGGAGAACGACGTTAAAGTTGAGGTACTCTTTGTTTCTCTCTTTCTACCTGACTCTATGTGTGTGTGTGTGTGTGTGTGTGTGTGAGTGTGAGTGTGTGTGTGTGTGTGCCTCACCTACCCTGCGTCAGGCTGATTGGACTCTGGGGCTTGCTGGGGCTGCACACCTGTGGTGCATTGGGCCTTCAATGCAAACCGGATAAAGGAGCCGTCACTACACACACTAGCTGTGTTCCAAATCGTTCCCCATTCACTCACTCACTATTCCCTATATAGTGTTCATGATATAGTGCACTATATAGGGAACGAACAAACGAGAATTCGGACACTACGCTGAACATTTCTAAACGTCATTTGCGTCAGTAAATGCGCCGGGTATTTGTGTGACGCAGACAGATGCGCCCTCATCATGTAAACAACCCGGGCACCCACGAGGAAAGCTGGAGGTTGTATTGATGTTGAATGTTACATTTCCTTGATCAAGGTTTTTTTAATTAATTTTGAATGTTAAATTTTCTATGTTGAATCCCAAATAAATTGTTGACATTTCTAAATGAAAGCCGCATTGCATTGTGGTATACGGGAGTAACATGTAGGGAACATCGTATGTACACTCAAATTTTGGGTATTTTAAGTGCACTATATAGTGCATGAAATTAACCACTGAGAATTCGAACACAGCTACTCTCTGACATGGCAGCACGGAACACCTGCTCTGCATGTAACATTAATTCAAACTCTAAAATAAACCAGTTCACTCATCATCCACCTGTCTCCTTGTCATCAGAGGTTCGAAAGCCACCAGCGGGGAAAAACAATATGTGAATATAAATATATTTTTCAGTTTTCTGACACAACACTTATTGATGCAGATGTGGAACGGTTGGGTAACTGCGCAAATACACACAGATGTCCCGTCTCCCCTGACAACACTGATGAAGCTATCTGCCTCTGTCTCTACCCAGTCGTCAAACATGGTTTTACACCATCCTCGACTCAACTGTGTGTGTATTTGTGTCTATTATTAGAATATGTTTAGATTTCACTCCCCCTTCTCTCTCTCTCTCTCTCTCTCTCTCTCTCTCTCTCTCTCTGTCTCTCTCTCCCTCTCTCTGTCTCCCTCCCTCTCTCTCTCTGTCTCCCTCTCTCGCTCTGTCTCTCTCTCTCTGTCTGTCTCTCTCTCTGTCTCTCTCGCTCTCTCTCTGTCTCTCTGCCTCCCTCTCTGTCTCTCTCTCTCTGTCTCTCTCCCTCTCTCTCTGTCTGTCTCTCTCTCTGTCTCCCTCTCTCTCTCTCTCTCTCTCTCTCTCTCTGTCTCCCTCTCTCTCTGTCTCCCCCTCTCTCTCTGTCTCCCTCTCTCTCTCTGTCTCCCTCTCTCTCTCTGTATCTCTCTCCAGATCAGGAGAATGATGATAGACGGCGAGATAGGAGAGCAGACCATTGAGACCTTAGTGAAGACCCAGGATGAGGTGAGCAGGAGGCTAACACAACATGTAGTCAACTGGACAGGATCCAGAGGTCGACCAGATGTATGAGTAGGTGTCTGTAGCACGGCTCCAAGGTAAACTGTCTAACATTGAACTTCTGCTTATCGTGACATCATGGGAACCCTGTATCTTCCCCAGGACTGAGTAGTAATGGGGCTCTCTAAATAGGGGTTCATTGATTTGTGTGTGTGTGATGTGTGTGTGTGTGTGTGTGTGTGTGTGTGTGTGTGTGTGTGTGTGTGTGTGTGTGTGTGTGTGTGTGTGCGCGTGTGTGTGTGATCTTTGACAGCGGTACATAGACAGAGGTGTGCGGACCTACACGTGGGGACCGGTAAACGGAACAGATTACAGGTGAACTTTTGTTACAACATCTTCAAAATATGACAAATTGGATTATGTACAACGCGCATGCCAGTTTCCAAAATCTACAACACGTCAGCTCATCTTACCTAGTAGCGATAACCGATCGCCTTTTTTAACCAAATGTCGCTTTGCAAAATCCGTCCACGGTGTTTTGTTCGTATTCATTTCCCCTACAGCCTCGCCCTTGTCCTGCCTAAATACAGTGAACACTTTATTCAAGCCAAGCTGGGGAACGACATAGAGGAAGCCAAATGTGAGTATGCGGTCATGCTCTCAGTGTCTATAGCATAGACATGCTAAAGACGTGGTCAAACTCAGTGCTTTCCCCGTCAGCGAGACAAGCCTTGCTCTAACTCTCATGACTTAACCGGGCTCACTAACAAGGTGTCCTGCCCCGGACTTGAACGGCTAACAATCAATCAGGGCTGTATTCCTGCTTGGACTGGCTGTCGTTCATCCTGGCTGGAGGTTCGAGAGAGAGAGAGAGAGAGAGAGAGAGAGAGAGAGAGAGTCTGTCTGTCTGTCTGTCTGTCTGTCTGTCTGTCTGTCTGTCTGTCTGTCTGTCTGTCCCCTTAGTGGCTCCACCGTAGCGTGACTCTCCAGAGAGTTGTCCCTCCGCCCACACATGCTTGGCTCTCCCCCTGACCCTAAATCAAAACGCTGGCTCTTTTTCATCTCCTGCGCTTCTTCTGTCCCTCCTTCCCCCATCCCTGCCGCCCCTTTTCCTTCCTGACCTCCACTTTCCTTTGACGGACATCTTGGCTCGTGAGAGGAGACAGAGCACACTCCACACATCCCCCCCACTAGCTCATTATCACCTCTTTTTACTGAGCGGTGAAACGACAGTTTACCCATTTCACAGCGTTGTCAGAGGACCTGTTATCTACATCTCCAGCTCCCCCCCCCCCATTCCTCTCTCCCTCCCTTCGTCTCCATCTCTGTTCTCCCTTTTCCACTTCTAGATCCTTCCCTTTGGTGCAGACTTATTACCCCCGTAACGCACCGGACAGACGCGCCGCCCCTTGGAACACGCACACCCTCCTAACTAGGGTTCTGTCTAACTCACAACCCCCTTCTGTCTCCTTCTTGGTACCCCACCTCTCTCTCTGGGTTATAAAACTGTCTCCACCTTTCTCTCCTACCCCCTCTTATACCTTGCATCATTCATGTCCTGCTCCCCCCTCCGCCTTCAGTCAGTTGTTCATTTGCTCTCTAGTAGTGTATCGTATTTCCAGACTTCATCCAACCCCGATCCTCTCCAGTCTCTCCCTTCACAACAAGCGCTAACAAAGCATCCTGGGTAGCTTTTGCACGGCTAATGCTAAAGCTAATGAGCACAACTTAAAGAAGCCCCTGCACCTGCAAACGAATGTGCTGGTGCAAATGAGTATAAGTGTATAAGAATGTCTGTGTTTGTCTCTTTCTTTCTCTGTCTCTCTCTCTACCCCTCTCTCCCACTCTCCCACTCTCTCTGCATATACTGAATGATGGGTTCTCTCAAATGATTGAATCTGGTTCTTTACTTTCATCTCTCCTCTTCTTCGTCAATCCCTGCTGGATGCACACAGCGTCTCCCTGGGGCAAGTACCTACTCTCTGTTTGTTTTGTGATACTGCATGAAGCTATCCGTGCCTTTGACCCGTTTCCAGGGGTATGTCGGCACCATATCTATGTCTGAGGCATGCCATCTTCTACATAATAAATGATGGATGGATGGATGCTGTGATGAATGCATCGCCAGATAGATGGATTTTTAATTGCCTGTAACTTTGAAGAAACAACTGAGAGAGAGAGAGAGAGAGAGAGAGAGAGAGAGAGAGAGAGAGAGAGAGAGAGAGAGAGAGAGAGGATGATGAGAGCGCTAATGGAGAAGAATGGCGTTTTGCTTTGATTGAGGAACATAATTAGTGGAAAGCGACGTATAGACATCTGGTGTGAGTGCTTTCATTTTATAACTTTAATGTGATGTCACAAAGCACGAACGGCTGATGGGGCAGTTATCAGAGAAGTTGGCGGACTTCTACCGTGAAGTGTATTTATTTATATTTTTGCTCGTTTATCATTGTAAGTTGTAAGTGTTCTTCTCCTTCTTAATGAGGCTGTCAGGGAGCCATAAAGACCAAGTCTTTACAGGCCGCTTAAAGTTAAAGTATGGCTCTAAGCACGGTGGACACAGACTCCGTTCAGACGAGTCTTGACGATCAGTATGAGAACAGCCCTGTATTCTGGACCCATTACTGTGAAGGGCTTTTGTTCAAGGTCCCGACACCTAGCGCTCCTCCTTCACGCAGGGATGGCGGAACAATGGACGGCCTGGGGGTTTGTTGTTGTAGATCACAAGAGATAGACCTATAAAGGGATTACTGAGATGAGACATTCCAAACACGTTTTCCTATAAACAGAATAAAATCCCAGTCAAGACAGGAGTGCCTACTGTGATAACTGCTGTTTCCCGTGCAGTATACTTTTATAGTTGAGGTATAATCTAGCTTTTAATAAGCCTTTATAGTGTTCTGTAGATATTCAATAAACTAGGTTGAATTAATAAAAGCGCTGTGAGATAATACTGTAGGAGGATAGTGTTTTACTTCTTCAGGTTTTCTGTGGTGTGTTTAAATCATTGACTTTCTCCTTCTCCCCTCTTCTGCATCTCCTCATCTGTCTACGCCTCCCGGGTCACAACAGGACAGGAAGGCAAGTTAATCCTTCCTTCCTCCCTTTCTCTTAGGATTTTGTTATTTTACATTATCCAGTACCCTGTATGTGGTGCTGGTGGTGTGTGTGTGTGTGTGTGTGTGTGTGTGTGTGTGTGTGTGGTTGCATTTGTGCATGCATTTAACCTTGTTCACAGGAGATGTCTGTCTGTGTGTGTGTGTGTGTGTGTGTGAGACCAGATATTCGTTTGTGTCAGTTTTATGTCTCGCTGTCTGGAGATTCTTCGTCCTAAACAAAGTTTTGTAACAGTTGGTGTGTGCTTGAATATCTTCCCATGTGTATTGTTCTTCCATCTTACGCAGGGCATAACTTATTTTCTGCATACATTTATCATTTATCTTTCAATAATCGCCTGTTATGTGGAATTCTTTTAGCTGTGGGAACAATGCAACTGGACATGTTTGAAGAGTATGGACACACCTTCATTGCTCCCAGGTGAATAATCAGATACTATTGCATTGGTTAACCAATGGTTTTATATCCTACAGTATAGCATCAATTTATTTTTCTATGAAATACTGCAGTTATAGGCAGCTATAAATCGTACTTCGAGAGAGATCTGCTCTACAATATGAAAATGTATAGCATAGAGAGTGCTTCAATAGTATACAGCATTATATCGTATCCGCAGATTGTACTAAAACAGTATACCATAAAACTTTGTATAACGAAGTGGGGGCTTCCGTAGTATACAGCATTATACTGTATCTGCAGGTGGAACTAAAACAGTCTAAACAGTATAACTGTTTAACATTGTGTCTGCAGGGAGTACTGCAAAGAGCTGAAAGTTTCGGACAACAACACACACTTCCTCATCGACTTCAATGAATTCATTGAAAGTGACGCTCCGAAAGCCTGTGAGTCCTGCATCATGTCACATGCATGTTCCTCCCCCCTCATGTATGTACCCCCCATCCCCGACCATCGTTGAAGCAGCGAAGACACCCTAATGGGTCAACACAGAGTCATCGGTCAATATTAAAATCAATGCAACTTGTATTCCTGAGTAAGCATGGAGACTGGTGCACAACAGTTTGGAGGGGGGTCCTATAATCTATGATGTAGATAATGATGACTGGTTGCATTTTTTTTTTGGACAAAAAATCAGTTCAAAGCAACCATTCAGTATATCTTTAGCCCACCTAAGTCCACCCAGTGCTAAAACCTCCCAGCTCTATTTGTGTCCTCTACCGTAGAGTCTGATTTCGGCTTCCAATGCCATCGTATTACTTGAGACTCACTGACGTCACTCTCCGGTGAGCGGAGCGATGACCTCAGCTCAAATCGACTCTGGCTGGCTTACTGGAAGGGCGGCCGGTGTTGTCCTCCCAGATGACTCACTTGCCTTGTCAACTGCTAAATGAATCTTACCTCACCCGCCCATAGCTCTGGGAGACAGCCTCATCTAGCTAATGCATCTAGCGCCCTGGCTATCCCTGCCCTTCATCCCAACAGGCAGCCATACAATCAGTAATGTCAATAGGACCGTAGTGGAAGGACAATTCAATCGAGTTATGATATCGTTAAAAGCTTTCAACAGGAATCGCCCCCTTTTAAAGGCCAGGTTTGTTAAATTGGAAAAGTCCTTTGGGAATTGCATTGGAAATATGTAAACAATTCCTCCTTGTTTTGAAATATGCTGATACTATGTTGATGAACTAGTGTCTTTACATATGTAATATAATATAACATAATATGAACACCCGTTTCTCTCTCTTAAACTACCTTTGATATTCCAGCTCAAACACAATATTGAAATGTACATGCATACATTTCACACGGTGAACAGTCTTGCCTCTCACGGCCATGTGTGTGTTTCCCGCAGGCAACGTGTCCTTGGTAAACAGGCTCCTCCTGGACGCGGGACTCTCAGCGGAGCTGGTTAAGGTGTGGAAGGAACAGACACTGTGAGTTCACCGCTATGTGCGGTATGCACCGCAAACCGCAAAAGGGCCCGGCCGGCTTGATGTGATGCATTTGAAACCGTAAGGAGGATGCACAAAACGTATCACACTGAAACCAGGCAACCAAAGGATTGAGTGTGTGATTATCCTACGCTCCATTACACGTCCAGTGAACCAGAGTTGTTTCACTGGGAGCTACCTGCTGAGAACTGTCCAATGAAATCAGATGAAAGTAAAACCTTCAGAGAAAACAAATTAGTTGGAATGATTCTTAGCGTATATTAAAAGCACACAAACATTTATTTGTGTACTTTGTGTGTAGTATTGCAGCATTTCTGCGCTCCTAGTCTTGTGACTTTACTTTTTACAATGTTAACATGCTGTACTCGTGATGTGCTTTTTTGGTGTAGCTTCATGCTGTAAGAATTGAACAATGGACCTGGGTGCAATGTGCTGTGCTGTATGTGTGTGACTGTGACATGTTCTTCACCCTCTCCTTTCCCATGTCCCAGGGAAGGGATCATGGCCCGGTTTGTAGCGACAGACGGTGGGATCACGAGAGTCTATCCTAACAGGTATGTGACGCTGTAAATCGACCCTATAATAATGATGCATGGGTGTGTACACTTTGTCTATCCAGCACGTTGGATTCATAAATAAGGCTTGTGTCAAGGTGTGCGTTGTAATGTGCTTTGATAAATGACTTCATAGTTCATACCGATTTTGTCAGGGTTATTCGTTTATCCCCTGCCTGTCCTTATTATGTGGCGTGTGTGTGTGTGTCTGTGTGTGTTTTTGTGTGTGTGTGTGGGTGTGTGTGCTCTTAAATGTTTCAGTGCTGGAGAAGACTGGAATGAGAATCCTGAAACATACGAGTCCAGCTTTTACAAGAGAACCCTGGACAATGAGATATACATTTTCACTGCACCATATTTCAATAGTAGGTTTTTTTTATGGTTATGATGGGGTTTCTCAGTGTCCAATTTAATATCTGCAAGAAAAAACAAACTCTTTCTGTCTGTCTGTCTGTCTGTCTGTCTGTCTGTCTGTCTGTCTGTCTGTCTCTCTGGCTGTCTCTCTGGCTGTCTCTCTGGCTGTCTCTCTGGCTGTCTCTCTATGTCTGTCTGTCTGTTTGTCTGTCTGTCTGTCTGTCTGTCTGTCTGTCTGTCTGTCTGTCTGTCTGTCTGTCTGTCTGTCTGTCTGTCTGTCTGTCTCTCTCTATGTCTGGCTGTCTGTCTCTCTGGCTGTCTCTCTGGCTGTCTGTCTGTCTGTCTGTCTGTCTGTCTGTCTGTCTGTCTGTCTGTCTGTCTGTCTGTCTGTCTGGCTGTCTCTCTCTATGCCTGTCTGTCTGTCTCTGTCTCTCTCTCACTCTCACTCTCACTCTCGCTCTGTCTGTCTGTCTGTCTGTCTGTCTGTCTGTCTGTCTGTCTGTCTGTCTCTATGGGCTGCATTTCACCAGGCCATAATCAAACTCTGGGGGCCTCTTTGATAGTGGTCGTTCCTCCGCTCCTCTCCGCTCTGTTTTCTTTCTTACTCATGGCGGCCCCCCTTCTCAGCGCTCCTATAATCTATCCAGCAGACACCAGGGAACTCCAAGCCCCTCCGGAGTGTAACTGTGCAGTAGGCCTACTTGACTACATTACCATATGTTTGCTCTTAACACGAACATCAGACGGCTAGCCAGCAACGATCAAAATGGACGGCATGTCCACAGATTCATTTCTGACATTTGCACGTATAAGTCCTAACCGCAAATGCTTTAATGCGCAGAGGGATTCAATTTATTTTTCAACCTGAACCGTTTTGTTTTTTTATGAAGATGTATTTTTTCTCATCTTAATTCCTCTCCCTCTGGTGCAGGGAGCAGAGAGTCTGGCTACGAGTCAGGCATTCTGGTCAGCAAGGCAGTGGATCTCAACCTTCATCAGGTTGAACTCAAACCCGCAGGTTGGTGTTGTTGTTGTTGGGGTCCAAACTACTCACTACTCGGTTCACAACCTCACTAGATGCATTAATAAGCTTCATTGTTATGGCGGGCTCCGTTTTCCCCTCTCCCGGTTCTTCTGTAGTGGTGGGAGTCAAACTGAATGTCACGTCCTGGATGAACACTTTCATCAATGCTACGTTAAAAGTCAACGTGAGTCTATTCAAATCGGTCCTTTGTTTGGGAGTGTTGCTGGTTGTACCTGATGTTGGTGCTTGGTATGTATAATAAATTATTACGTAAAAAAAATGTATTAATGTTTGTTTTCCGTCTGCCTCCCTGCAGTGTAAGGATGAAATCTGTGGCTGTCTGAAGAATGATAAGGTGCACACGTACGCAAGCACACACAAACAAACACTCTCGTGATTGTTCTATTCCTCACACTCTGCCATCTTAAGGGTAAAGAAACTCACTGAAGGACAGAGCGGGTTTGATTGTTATTATTTCTTTATTTTTTTTGCCATGAAACGACCAAAAGCTAGTGTTCTTTTTTTTTTCTCCAGTGTTTGTATGGTGTGTGTGTGTGTGTGTATGTGTGTGGTTGTTTCTAAACATGTTTCCTCCAGTGAGCGAGTCCCAGAGGCAGCCAGGCTCAAGGCCCTCTGGATTCCCTGCTTGGGATTGATTTGAACATTTGCTTTTCTTTTCAAAGTGTCCTTGTGAAGCGACAGGCAGGCAGACGTGTGTGAGAGGAAGCTACTGTGAAGGGTTACTTCATCTGTCCTGTGGCTATGCTGGCAACAAATAATAGACATACACCCTTACACTTAAAAATATGAAAACACACATGTAACAGATACTTAGAAACATTCAAATGAACTCCTTAATAATACAACTTGAACAAGAAGGTTTCATTCAAGGCCAGGTTGTTTTTCGAAGACAATTTTTCAATCAATGGTTGGTCATTTTCCAACCGCGTGGTCCTGTGTTCATTTGTAGAAGCAAAATTGAAATACTTTTGGAGTCAACTATTAAAAAAACACAAAACAGATTGAAGATCATCTTCTGATGGATGTGTTATGAGTTCTGTGACAGAACATGTGTTGACACGCCTCTCCCACTTCCTGTGTTACTGCAGCATGTGGACTGTGTGATCCTGGACGACGGAGGCTTCCTCCTCATGTCCAACCAGGAAGAGTACATCACGCAGGTGAGAATACATCCACCTGCTCACTCTCGCTCTCTGCCCACTCTCCATCGCGATGTGGTGTAAACTGTGCGGTGAACAATCACACAATGAAACGTGTCATTTAAATTAAAATATGTTTTTGCAATTGCACAACTGAAGAAACAAAATAAATATTAATAACATTAATTTGTGGAGCAACAACATCCCTTTTATGTCTGGAATACATAAGTTTGCGGTTTGCTCGCTAATTAATTATGATGTTTCACCATACATAACAATTTTGCTGTTTGTTTCGAACTGATCAGCAGCTTGAACAAATCGTTTTGAGCTCTGTGATTGGTCGATTTTTACCCTTGGACGAGGAGTCATCCTTCCCACGAAAACAGATGTGTACATGTTTGAACTCTAGCCTTTTTCGAATACGATTTTTTTTTATCAAACTAGGTAACAGCTTGTAGTAATAATGAATCAAGAAGTGATTCACATGCTTTGAAGCTCTACAAATGCTCAAAAAACCTTTCACGGATAAATATTAATTGGAGAAATGAATAGAACTTTTACTTTCTGAACCATGGCCGTCAATTAAGCGCTGCCCACTTCTGAACTCTAAAGACAAAATGAAACAAACAAAACCTACCAAACCAAAGTGTAGTTAGAATACTAGCAATGGCTTGTTGGCTCACAGGAAACACAACTGTATTACAGTTGTGAAATACTGCTGGAAAAGTATCAAAGGAATTCATGATCACAGTTTCCCATCGTTTTTAGTAGCGTGAAATGGATCCTGTGTCTGCTGTTGGAATCCTAGCCTGTCAATATAAAATATGTATTGAAACATATATATTGGGGTCTGGGAGACGCCGGGTCTCCTCCTCATGATATATTTCTAGTCGGGGCATCTGCAGTTTGACCTTTGACCCGGTTCTACTGTCATATTGCTCTTACTGCGGTTACAGGCTCCCAGCACCCATGCACACACGCAGACACGCATTCGAACGCGCACCCATGCTGTGTGTATTCTTATACTGTGTGCATTGCATTTCACACAGTGTTCATTTAATAATCCACTGTTACCCTTTGTTTGTGTGTGTGCGTATGCACGCATTCCTGTCTTGGTCGTGTCTGTGGGTGTGTGTGTGTGTGTGTGCATGGGGGTTTGTGAGACCAGATAGGTCAGTTCTTTGGGGAAATTGACCCCGTGCTGATGATCAACCTCGTGAACACATCGCTCTACTCCTTCAACAAGACGTACGACTACCAGTCCGTCTGTGACCCGGAGAAGGACAGCAAGGCCGCAGCAGGCCCACGAAGCGTCTACGTGGTGAGCCATAACACATATACCATGTTCCCACTGTCAGAGATGGACCACTCTGTGGGGTGGTGGGGTTAGGTTGGTAAACTGATAGCTAGTGGATCCAGAACCCTATCCCTCTAACCCTAACCCTACCATAACGCTATATAATGAAGCTTATTACTGCCGCTAAGGTTCATTTATGGTTCAGTAACATTATTTGTAAGTGTAACCAAGTTAGTTTTGTGGTCTTTGCCTGAACTTTGCATTGCAAAAAAATTTGCATCATTGCATCATGCATCAAAACGTACACATTTTTGTACTTTTACCACACATTTGTCTGGGACTTCGATTTGCTATCTAATTTTCCTCTTGCATACAGCTATTATGTGCTGAATGTATGCATCAATCTCAGATATTACTGATGCTCTGTGGTAATACTGTCTAGCCTAATGCTCTACTATGGTAATGCTCTACTATGGTAATGCTCTGTGGTGATGCTAGGGCTGGGCGATATACCGGTAGTAAAATTTATACCGGTATATTTTTGAAAGAGATATGTAGTTGAGACAATATCGTCATACCAGTATATTATATATTATTTTGATGTTGCCTTGTGAGCGCTATTTTATAAGGCCGACCGCTGCTCTCTGAGCCTACAAGCCATGTTCAGCTGCTCAATCCCGCCCCTTACATGTACGCAGTGTTCTCCCACCACGTTACGCTTCACAACTAACTTTGAATAAACAAGTGGTGGTAGAGAGTACGGAACCCGTAAAGGGACACGGGGTAAAAAAATGTTTTTACTGTTTCACGTCAGCACGAGAAAGCATCGCACGCATATCACTGGCAGTGTACGTGTGTGACGTCAGCGAGTCAGTGTACGAGCGAGGAGAGCGAGCGGTAGCGTGCGTGTCAGTTTGGTGAAGTAATGAACAAGTCCGGTTGTGTGTAAGAATAAAGTATCCAGCCTGTCAAGAATCGGTGGCCGCTTCATTCCGACCATATCCCGGCCTATAAGAAGACCCACTGCCGGTCAAAGTGAAGGGTGTTGCCCCCGATAGCATCGGCCCTGGAGGAAACGTCTCCCCTGTGCGGGTTCCGTATGTTTCAAACAGGCAACACTATTGCTTTTTATTACACAGCTCTTCTCAATGCAGTGGAACGCTACGTTCACTTGCATGGGCCCTTCACAACTTCCGGCGTTGAATTTATATTTGATAATTCACCGTTGCTAAGTATAATTGACCGCTGTCAAGGAAAACAAAGGATTTTTTGCCTCTAATGACGTCTTTGGTATCACTCCGCAAGTAGTCCGGTAACTTGTCAGCCCCGGCGTCTTTGGTTTCTAAGCGACGTCACAACTTTGGCGGACTATTTCTCTGCTGATCAACACTACGAATGCTGGTTACAAATGAATTGTTAAAAGACACACCATGAAGTTATTTTTCGTTTAGGCAAGTAGCCGTGTAATAAGCGGGAAAATGTATAGAACGTCGCCGGTCATTATCGAAAATAAGCCCATTCAGGGCGAAGCAAGACAACTCCTCTGCACGTCGGTGTCCTGGTCGCCCTGTCGGGGCTTATTTTCCCAATAATGACCGGCGTTCTATACATTATCCCTTACATATCTGTTGTTAAAGCACAGCTGTGTTTCGTTGAGCAAAAAAAAAACTAAACCTAAATAAATGGTTGATGGTGAATACTTGTGGCGTTGAGTTAAAACTACACACTTTACCCGTTTTATTCAAAATATCGTTATAATATCGTATGTAACTGTAGGCAGTGTTTGTAATGTAATGTAATGTAATTCGGTCTTTGACCTCAGGGTGGACTCGTGTTATTTCTCGTAAATGTATGTTTTATTTCTTCTTCGTTTTTTTTCGCCGAGAAGCTTCTAGAAGCTAGTGTCGCAGCTGCAGACAAGCCACGTTCTATATACGTTCTAAGGATTTACGTTCTATATACGTTCTAAGGATTTACGTTTCAAGCAGGCAACAAGAGATTTAAGTTAGTAAAGTGGTAATAAGGTAGTAAAAGTGGTTAGTGTTGTTTTTGTTTCCTTTTTGTTTGCCGTGGAGGATTTGTGTGCTCTTGGGTAATTGTTTGTGTGTTAAACTAATTTCATGTCTGTATTGTATTGTAGTTCTACGGTGTGATTAAACCATCAGTAAAAGGATTTCAATGGGCGTTACATCGTATATCGCCATTCGAACAAAAAATCTCGAGATATGAGTTTTGGTCCATACCGCACAGCCCTAGGTGATGCTCTACTATGGTAATGCTCGGGGGTATTGCTCTACTATGGTAATGATCTGTGGTAATGCTCTACTATGGTAATGCTCTGTTGTAATGCTCTACTATGGTAATGCTCTGTGGTAATGCTCTACTATGGTAATGCTCTAGCCTAATGCTCTACTATGGTAATGCTCTGTGGTAATGCTCTACTATGGTAATGCTCGGGGGTATTGCTCTACTATGGTAATGCTCTAGCCTAATGCTCTACTATGGTAATGCTCGGGGGTATTGCTCTACTATGGTAATGCTCTAGCCTAATGCTCTACTATGGTAATGCTCGGGGGTAATGCTCTCCTGCTTTCTCTCCCTGCAGCCGACTGTTGCTGACCTGCTCAGTATCGGCTGGTGGGCCTCCACTGCTGCTTGGTGAGAGCAGATCCGGCACTCGTTTCTGGCATGCGTGTGTGTCCGTGTATGTGCGTGCGTGCGTGCGTGTGTGTGTGTAGTGTTTGCACGTGCGTTCGTGTGGGAATGTCTTCCACGTGTATGCGTGTGTTTAACAGTGCATTCCTGTGTCCTTGCGCGGGGTGCGTGGTTCTGCCAGTGGGTGGGAGGTAGATGTCGTTTTATGGGCGCACACGTCCCCGTTTATGGTGGAGCTACACAGTTTTTGAAGGAGTGGCGGAGTGTGAACTGTTGGGTGGGGGGACTGCAGTCACTAGCGAGGTCGGCCCAGGATAGTGATAAACACCATATGCTGCTCGGTCCGTCCTGTCGGCACATCATAAGCCCGTCTCTTATGTCTCTATAGGAGTCATGTTCCGAGTCGTAACAGTCTCTGTATTCATTGTCCAACCCTGACACTTAGAACCCGTATCCACTCCTTAACCTCTACTCTAAACATTTTGAATGCTCCTATCTCTGTATTCACCACTCACAAGCGAGCCACTCTGAATACAATTAAAGTGTCCCGAACAGACGAGACAAGAACAAAACAAAACGGTGACTCAGAAGCCTTCCAGACGGGCTGGCAGGCGGCCACCTCTCAGACAGATGTGGTCGGCGAACGGACACAAGGCGCGCGCGGGGTACGCTGTTGACTCACGCAGCGTACTCCCTTCCTAGGTCCATTCTGCAGCAGCTGCTCTACAGCCTCATGCTGCCTAACCTGCTGGATGCCGGTGAGTCACAACCACATCATCATCATCATCATCATCAGCTTCATCATCATCGTCCTCGCTGTAATTTCAAGAATGAAACTAAAAGGAGACGCAGTCTCTGCCTGTCTGGGGCAGCTCTGGGATTAACTGTCTGAGGATACCAGTCAGTATCAGTATCTTCTTTTAGATCTCTCTTGGAAAACCCTTCTGATACACTGGCTCTGAACGACACTGGACTTGAAATTGTCTTATTCTTTTTTTGAATTGGGTTTGCTTTTAGTGTTTCTTTTCTGTATTTTTGTATTACTAGTGTTATTGTCAGTATGACTAGTGTAGTGTCTGACCAAAGGATCCTGGAACTCCTTCAGGGAAGTGTAGCTATGAACCTGTGTCTCCTCTCTCTCCTCCTCACCTCCTCTAGTGGAGTCGGCAGAGGAGGAGGTTCCAGATGCCATGTTCAAGGAGAGCTGTATCACAGAGCAGACGCAGTACTTCTTCGATAACGACGAGAGATCCTACGCAGGGGTGCTGGACTGCGGGAACTGCTCCAGGTAAAAACCATCCATACAATTATATTGTGGATCTAACCTGTGGTCACTTAAAGCACTTTACAGAGCTTCCCTCCATTCACACATTCATGTTAATGTAAATGGACGGCATTTATACAGCGCTTTTCTAACCATTGGCCACCCAAAGTGCATTACTGCCTCACATTCACGCACACATCCACACACTGAGGTGTCTTGCTCAAGGACACCTCGACACGGAGCCGGGCATGGAACCAGCAACCTTCAGGTTACCAGCCAACCCGCTCTACCTCCTGAGCTACTGCCGTTCATAGACACGTTCATACACCGACGGCGGGGTCCATCATGCGAGGGTACAGCCTGTTCCTCGGGGTCAGTTCGGGTTAGGTCTGCTGCTCACGAACACCTCCACGGCTCAGCTCGTAGGACCCAGGGATCGAACCCGCAACCGTCCAGTTTCCAGACGCCCTGCTCTGTGTGTGTGTGTGTGTGTGTGTGTGTGTGTGGGGCTGTGTTCGACTCCTCCTATCCACCCATAACAACGGAAGGTCCGCAGGGGATCTCCCTGGCTTCTGTGTCTGTCTTCCTGTCCGCCGTCCACGCCTGTCCCCGGCCAAGCCAGGGCCAGCTTCCCCTCCGCCGGGCCCTCTCTGTCGCGGGGCCCGGCCTGATCGCAAGCAGCTGCCGCCCCGAAGGACTCGGATCAGCCCCGACGCTTACCTTGATCTGTCAGCGTGGAGCGGAAACACCCCGTCCACAAACAGAACAACACCGCGCATGCCAGCCGCGGCCTGGCCGGTGCGGAGCTTTGCTGATTCAGACGTAAACACAGCCCAGCGTGTTGGCAGAGCTCCGTCCCGGCTCTGGGCCTAATGCAGACGGTCTGGCTGGGGGGTTTGACACGCCCCCTTGGGTTACAAATTGTTATTGGCCACACGTGCCGGCTCTCCCCCATCCCCACCCCCACCCTCACCACCACCAACCAAAGGTTAACGACCACACCAACCTTTTAACAATCGTCGTGTGTGCGTGTATGTGTGTGTGTAGTATCGTATTATGTTTTTGTGATTTATGTGGTTGGTGCTGTGTGTGTGTGTGTGTGTGTGTGTGTGTGTGTGTGTGTGTGTGTCCTTGCAGGATGTACCGCGCCGAGAAGCTTCCCAACACCAACCTGGTGTTCTTGATCACAGACGCCAAAGCCACGTGTTTGTCATGTGACCCCCGGCCGCTACGGCAAGCCGAGCAGCCCTGTATCCTTTATCCCCCCTGGCAACATGTGGACACCCCCCCCCCCCCCCCCCCCCCCAATCCATCACCTGATGCGGGACGTTCCTGCCTGGTACCTGAGAGAGAGAGAGAGAGAGAGAGAGAGAGAGAGAGAGAGAGAGAGAGAGAGAGAGAGAGAGAGAGAGAGAGAGAGAGAGAGAGAGAGAGAGAGAGAGAGAGAGAGAGAGAGAGAGAGAGAGAGAGAGAGAGAGAGAGAGAGAGAGATGTGCATGCTTTCTCTGTGTGTGTGTTGGCAGGTGAATGATGCACCAGATGTGCCGTCTGTTGAAAGTAGGTTCTCCTGTTACTGCTGGATACCAGAGTAAACTGTCACCTTGATGCCATGCTGCCATGGTATTGAATCAATTTGTGTGTGTGTGTGTACGTTAAGACAATCAGGTTGACTGATGGGGCTCTGATGCTGGCTCCTTTTTTGGAACAGCTAAAATGTCATCAGTAGGCTGACACACACACACACAGACACACACACACACACTTAGCTGTAATGACAGCCTCACAAGACCAACAATGGACAGCTATTAATCGTGCATCCCACTCTACAGCCGGCATGCTGCAAGGCATCGTGGGATAGCATGATTGGCAATTTACGCTGGGAATACTCTCTTAATTTGCATCTCACGAAAAATGGGGTTGAGCCAAATGTGATGATCGATTTCTCTCTCGCTGCACACATGCTGATGTTCACACAAGAGCGGGCAGATAGACACAGAAAGACAAAGGCACACACGTACGAGTGCGCACGCACACAGCCACTAAAACAGAGCCACACACACACATACCAACGCAGACACACTCACACACAGCCACTAAAACCGAGGCACACACACACAGCTATGATCAATGGCACTGCCCCTCGGTAACGTCTCCCATTGTTCCTGGCCACGCGGCCGTCCTGCCATCGCTCATTAAGGTGTAGATACGTCCCAGCAGCCGGGAGGGCACCGCAGAGAGAGCAGGGTCAGCACCACGCCTGATTCATGACTCCACCCGCCAGGGGTAGAGGAAAACCAAAGCACCAGGGCTGGAGGGGGGAAACAGCAATCCAGAGCGGTTCTCTCTCCTTAGCGTCTACGTTCAGCCGAGGGTCCTGATCTGTGCGAGCTGGCCCGGAACCCCAGGTACAGGAAGGGGCCCGACGTGTGCTTCGACAACGATGAAAACGTGAGTGATGGCTGGTGGCGCGTCTGTGTTTTCGTAGAGGCAGGGCTGCAGGAATGTGTGTATGGGGAGGGGTCCCACACCTCGCTCCCTCAGTACCTCTGAAAAGAAGACGAGAAATACCCGGCCATCTATCATTCACATGTTTTCTTTGCCCATGTCTCGTGTTTTGCTTTGACTTTATTTCATGTTAACTTTTTGTTTTGGTGTCTTTGAGTTTGCTTAATCATTTTTTATTTGTTCCACTTCATTGGCCTCACATTCCATTGGCCTCTGCCCTCGTCCATCACACTAGGATGAGCCCTTGTGCCCAATCAGCCGAGGCCGTGGCCTAAGGGTCTTCCCACTGCTGCTGTGGCTGGCGCTGTGCTCAGGGTCAGTGCACCCCCGCCCTCTTCCACGACCACTGTGGTGTAAATACCAACTAGCAATAGCATAGCGATAGTCGTTTTCTGCTTTTTAAAGAAGCACATTCAATGCCAGCCAATGATTTAAGGATTAACAGTAATGATTAGATAAGAGGCACTCAAAATGCATCTATTGTTTGGGGAAGAAAGACATGAAAGTTAGACCCAAATGTATACACAAACCTAAAAATACAATTTGTTGATCTATTATACTAATTTTTTGTAGCACAGCGACAGGCTGTGACTCGAGACAGCAACAAAAGGAAACAAAGAAATTATTTTTATAAATTGCTCTCCATTTGAAACACTTTTAGAATTGACAATTTCTAACAAAAACGGAATGGTACACAAAACAGGAAGTCTATTTCAGAGCATGAGTTCATCTTCGGTCTTCAAATTATTAAATAGTATCCAAATATTTATTAGAATATTTTCCATATCTGTCTCACACACACACACACACACACACACACCCACAGAGACCCCCCCCACCCCCAGTGATAGGAAGTGTGCATGTGTCTGGCAGAGAGCTCCGTATTCTCGCTAGGGTAAACAGAGGAAGCTTTCCTCTCTCCTTCTGATAGTTTGTATGTGTTCGAAACCCCTCCCACCTTCCCTGTGTTACGGGCAGACCATGCACGGACATCCTCTGTGCACCGGCATCAAACAGCAAGCCCTGCCACAGATGGAAATATTTTCATATGGCAAACACAGGGGCATAAGAAGCTTACAATAGGGCTTATTTTTCTGTATAAACTTGATGATAAGGCAGGCTAAAATCTCACAAGCTGAACTCTGGATTTGAGATATAATTCGGGATATAGACGGACTTCACAGCTCAGCCACGAAAGACATTGTGTCGGCCAATCAGCGGTGACGACAGCGCGCACTGCCGTTTTGAGGATTTCTAGAAAGGCTTAATGAATAGAATAATATTTATAATGCTTACGGCTTTGTTTTCTTTGTACAATACGTTTGAACTTTGGTGAAAATGCATTTGCTCACAGTGTTTACTTCGGAAATATGGCACTCAGAAGATAACATGATCAAGCTGTGAGAGGATACACTGATGCTATATTCTATACATTATTTATACTGTGCAACTAATAGGCGTAGCTCATTCTGGCAGGAGTTCACGCTTTTTCTGCACCACCTATCCGCTCACACTTATCGCAGTCCAATCAAGCTCACGTCTGCTGATTTGCGGTCTGTTTAAGACCTTCCACCTCACACACACGCGCTCTGGAGCGCTGAGCTGACCATCGCCCAGCCCTCACCTGCTGTGGTTCTGCTCTGATGTGCATGTGACGTACACAGTGGGTTGAGATATCTGATGTACCCCATGTGGAACCATTCCACCAAACTAAACAAAAGTATTTTGCCTTAACTAAACATGTTTTGCCATTTCATGCAATACATGTTTAACTCTGATATAAGTTGTGACAGAACTGCATTACTTTTTTGCGATGTGTGCACTACTTACATCGCTGTACATTAAAAGTATTTCTGTCAACTTTATAATAGCTAGTATTCCATATACACGTCCATACATACATGTATCCATTACATTCATCTTCATCATTATGAGTTGCATTACAGCATAACAGTGTAGCATAGCATTAATTAATGAGAGTAATTAATGTCATGCCAACCTGTGAAAGGGCGTATAACGTGAGGAATAATGAGATTATCATGATCATTCACCAGGAGGATGATTCTGACTGTGGCGCAGGAGCCTGCCTGAGGTCTTCGCTGTGGTCCTTGGTGGGCCTCCAGCTGTTTCTACTAGGACTGACCACCACCTCCACACACTCATGACCCCCTCATACACATAGACACAGAACATCCTGTCTGCTCTGAAATACAAACAATTCTACTGTATGTATTCATTTTCCTCTCACAAGGAAGACATCATCCCGCGTGCGGTCGGATGAATTGTCCAAACGTCTTCATTGTCACACAATGTGTTTGTTTGATTTGAACAACTTCATTCGTTGCTCACTGCCAGTGTTGAAGTGGAGCCATCCTCCATGTTTTACTAATGCCAAAGGGTCGCTCATCTCTCTAGACGGCGTCCCTTTCTACTGTGTTACGCTGGCTCGGTTCCTCCATCCCTTCACCCTATACTATGGTGCAAGATAAAGAGCAAAACCAAACCCTTTAATTCTGCCTCATCCTCTCTAGTGGACCCCAGCCAATGACCAACTAGAACAACCCAACGTTATGGCGATTATTATTCTAAAAGAGAAAACCTGTACCTTCACTGACAGCAATGATATGTGTCGTCTTCAGTATTGTTTGTCGCTTATATTCACTGCTAATGAATAATCATACTCTAGGTATATGAGCAGAAGATGTTGCTATGGAAAAATTAGAGTATATATTTTGAGGTTCTTTGTTTGTTTCCTCTTGTTAATCTGTGTGGTGGGCTAGCATCTGCTGGTGTTCTCAGTGTTGTGGTGTATCAGCATGACGTCTATAGAGGAAAATAAACTCAGTACTCTGACACCAAAGCTCCATATACTACCAAGGACTAAGGGAGATGTACACATGTACACGTTTTTTTTCTACTGAACACACTCCGACGGATATACCGTACATTAATATATGTTAAAAAAAGAAAAAAACGTTTGTTTTTAAGTCAACAAAGCAGTTCTCTCTCTCTTGTGAACGGGACCAAAACAAGGCAGGACATAGGTATTATGGGATGTGTGCTTAGTCATAGGTGTAGCTTACAGTGACTCAGCGTGGCCAAGATCCAAAGACGATCCCCGTGGATCCCTTTTGGATGAAATGTATTCTAGATTGCATTATTTTGAACGTGTGTGTGTCCTCGGTTCAGTGTAACCTTGATGGCCCTTGATTTGATGCATCAGATTCCCAGTGCCTATGTAGCTGTGTAACACTCTTGTCGGCGATCCAAACGTTGCATTAAAGCATTGCATTTGTTGCTCGTCTGCACTTTCTATGATCAGAGATGGGCAGGTAGAAGTTCGATTTACCGATACGTCTGGGTGGACAAAATTGTAACGCAGCAAATCCTCCTAATGCACCACGGACGATCGAAACGGACAAAGAGCAGAGATTGAGTTTTTACATCTCTCTCTCTTTCTCTCTCTCTCTCTCTTTCTCTCTCTCTCTCGCTCTCTCTCTTAGCATATCAATCAAAATCAGAAATGTTTTTGTTCATTAGGTTATTTCCCTCCAAAACCCCTCTACGGGTCCTCTCTCCTTTATGCTTGCTTCCTATTTTTATGTCGACACTTCTGGATTCTGTCAAGGTCAACTGTGCAAGGCTCAGCCACCACGTGATATTGCCGTGTTGGTGGTGAGGTGTTGGGGGGGTCTCTGAATATACTGCCTTTACCCCTTCCACCCCCCTTCACCTCCTCCCCCTTAAGGCATCATGAAGAGCACTGGTTACATCCATGATAAACACCATGTGACTTTCATTAGCCTTATTCCTGTTGCACAACACAAACCGTCCAATGTTCTTTTGAAGATTAGAGATCAGTTCTTTCCATGTGCGGGGGTTTTATCGGGGTGTCCAGAGTATGCCTGTGCATAAAGGCTGAGTATAGATGTGTGTTTCGCCCGTGGATGGGAAAGGGGTCCTTCGTCTAGTTGCGGACAGGCGTGCTGCCTTTCGATTTCTGATTGTGCTTTAATACACAACTCTTTTGTGGGAATCGACTATAGCCTGGATTTTGTATACATTTGTACACTTAATATTTACTGTATGAAAAAAAGAAAAGAATGAGAATAAATAATGTTTATAATATGGTGTTGATTATGGTGCAAATGGAATATATTCACAATAAAAGTGTTGTACTGTCATGACCTGGGGGACCATTTTGTTTCCTGCCTGCTCTCCTGTCTCCACAATGAGGTCAGGGGACGCTGCAAACATGTTATGATATCCTTCCGAAAATCCTTGCTTCCTGAATTCTATTCCCCGAAACAGACCATTTACCCGTCAGAAACATGATGGAGGTGCACATGGATTCCGTAATGCGTGTTCTACTGTTGCTGCAGACGAGTTGTTGAATGAATATGTTCTTCAAAACGTTACGCACCGAAAAAGAAAATTAAACTTAATATAAATATAATTTTGTATGATAGAAAATGATAATATCACAATACTTATTTTGTAAATAAAGCACATAGATAAATATAGATATATTCAATAATTATATGAATTATTATATAATTATATTAATCTATTAAGAAAAAAAATATAAATGATAAATTACAAAATGCCAACATATTCAGTAGCTGTAGCTTTGACGGACATTAAATGAGTAGGTTGGTATCAGTTTTAGCACTGGTTCTATGTGTAGCTGTGGTGGAACACCAAGTGCCGAATGCACCCTGGCAGTTTGAGCTCATCTCATCTCCCCTGGTGACTTAAACTTTGTAGAAGGTTGACACACCTTCTATTGGTTATAAACACACACACACACACACACACACCTACCAGCCTGCCCTTTTGCCCCGTTGGACAACCAGATGTCCCTCTGTGTATTTATGTCAGTTTTTATTAGAACCAAGTATCTTGTTTGGGCTGATGGTAATCTAGGGTCCAGTCGAGTTCTCAGAGTGGAGAAAGGATGGTTGAGCGGTCCTTGTTTTATTCTTGGTCGGGGGGGCAGTAATCCCGGGAGGTCTCTTTATATATGTGATCTACAACAGTAGGCTGGAGGGGGGATTGCAACGAGATACCCTTGTAAGTGGGAGAAGGGTCATAGCCTTTAACATGCCACATTTAAGGACTTACAGACACAGGCGTAGGCAAGTTGGCCTTCCCTGCCACCCGATATATTGGAGTGGTTAGGAACCTCCTCCCTCTTAACCAGCTGCAACTTGCCAGAGTTTGGCATCTGGCTTTGGTGGCCGTATTTTATACGATAACGACCCTTCAAGAATGACTCTATCTTGGATGTTCTGTAAAATGTGTGCTTTTTGTTGAATTTGGTGAGTTGTAAAAGGTTTTGGTTTTCTTCCCAAAAAACAATGTGTTTGCTTACTTTAATAACTTCAGCTAAACAAAGCTAGCTAAGAGAGTAATAGCATGGAGATTACTCACAGTTTTAATTACTCTACACACAAACACACACACAGACACACATACACACACACATCGCATCCATCCGGTGCCATCTCATTACGAGGGTCATGTGCATCAAAGGGCCCCTAGAATGGCCCCTGGGGAAGAACAAGAGGTCATAAGTCACTCGCTGAACTTCATGCATTTGGTTTCTGATAGCGTTGCTTCATCCTTTTACGCACGCTTTGTACAGAAAGCTCTGGACCTTTGGAAGCACGTGAGGCTGCGGATGGCCGATCGTGCTGTACCCTGCTAAATTTAGCTGCAAACCCTCCTCAAAAATAGTATTTTCAGCATCATCCTATAGGTCATTCAACCGCAGCCTGTGTAAACTTCCCTATTTATGTTGTAAAAACACAATCAACGTTGACCCTACAAAAAAGAGTTTATAATTGGTGTTGTTCGTTTTTCCCGGAAGGGAGAAGAGTTGCTTGGGTTCTCGTAAGTTGCGTCAGGAACGTCACAGGGTACCGGTGAACCCGGGGCCTCATGGGCCCTCGTGTTCTCAGGGGCCTGAAGCGCAGGCTTGGGTAATTGACCCAAGGTGCAAAACAATATTACAATAACCCATCCACGATGGGTTGCAGCTAATTGTAGCGTAGTACAGTGTGATCAAACAGCCAAGGAAGCACGGTGTGACAACGTCTGCAGAATTGTTAGAGTTGTTATTTGAATTTGAATTGTGTATATATATATATATATATATATATATATATATATATCCCAGTATGCCCGTATGTAATGGTCATACTGGGATACTAATAGTTGTCAAATACCAACCAAGGAAAGCAACGACCGGAAACAGAGCCAAGTCAAATGTGTTTGTAGAACTCTTCAGAACATGGAGGATGAATATGTTGTGTGTCTACTCGTGCGTGCCACATGATTAGACATGCGAAACAGCAATACAACAATGAGGTAAAATGGATAGATGTTGCAATGGCTTGAAAAAGCTACCGAACTCAAAGCTGGCATATGTAAACAGGAAATGCCATGAGGTTAAACTGTGGTCATAAAATTACAACAGACACACTGTGATTCATGGTTCTCATTAAGTACGTAGGGGCCAACTCCCCCTTTCTTTCTCTATTTTCTTCTTTGTGTGTGTGTGTGTGCATGTGTTAGCGTGTTTAACTGTCAATGCACATGTGTGTGTGTATGTGTGTGCGTGCACATGCAAGTGTGTGTTTGTCTGTGTGTGTGTGTGTGGTAATTGTAATTGGCAGGCGTAATGCAGGAAGGTTCCCTCTAGGTGAAAAGCCTCTCTACAGGACACATTCCTCTTCAACCCAGATTAGCCTTGACTGATGGGGTTTACCCTAGCTGTAGAACACGTCACATGCCATACTGGCTGAGGTATGTGTTTAGTTGCATTGCTGGAATGTAATCAGAAGGTCAGAATGAATCAGAATGAACACAATATTGTTTTATCTTTGATTTCTTTGACAACCTAGACACAAACAGTAAGGCACTGAAATAATTACGGTCAAATGTATGTTACCAATAGTCCAGTTGCGCAAAGCAATCAAGTAAGAGTAGGACGGTGAAGGGTTGAATGGATGGAATGAGATTGGGTGGAGTGATGGATGTGCATTGGGTGGATGTAGATCAGGGGGATTGATTGATTGAATCAGATTTGATGGAGGGATGAATGAATGGATGGATGGATATATATCATGTATATATATATTGCTCCAACTATATTTTTCTAGGGTTTGCTCATCTTCTTCTCTGGAAGTTGAAGTACAGACAGCGATAGCCTAACTGCTCCCACTCCTCTCCATTCGAAGGCCTTCATCACAGCACCGAGCCACGGGCTACCACTCAGCTCAATCCCTCGGGAGGGGGGCAAACTTCACCAGCTGCTCCTTATGTATCTGCAGAACACATCCGTGACGTGAGTGTGTGCGTGTGTGCGTGTGCATATGTGTGGGCTTGTGCGTGTGTGTCTGGCAAAGCATGCTGTGCAGGCATACTAGCCGGACTGCTCAAAACCATGTTCTCAATCTAAAGTCTAATTAAATGTATTAGGACTGACACATAGTATACCTGCTGGTCCAGAATAGCTCTCTCTCTCTCTCTCTCTCTCTCTCTCTCTCTCATTCTCCCTCTGGATCCTTACATTTGACTCTCTCCCCTGTGTCTCCACTTGTGTGTGAGTCATGAGAGGCTAAATTAGCAGTAAGCAGCGGACAAGACACGGTGACTGTTAGCAGATGTTTGAAATGTGAGCAAAAACAAGTTTGCTCTCTATTTTTCAGACCTCCAACTCCATTCAAGCGGCTGCTGAAGTGCGTTTATGGTTCCGTGTCTTGGCTCGGTCTCTGGCTGAGAGCGTACTTATTGTACTAATGATGGATAACTTGAATTGTACCGCGTAAGGGACTACTACTCAGGCAAAACAAATAATGCAGCAATCCGTTGAAGCATATATATATATATATATATATATATATATATATATATATATATATATATATATATATATATATATATATATATATATATATATATACACATGTGTATATAGATATTTATATATAAATAAAGAATTGCAATAATAATACGAAAAACGACTGGAAAGCCCCATTTCTATAAATTGTTCCAGGGAAAACTACAGAGGGCTATACGCTAAGCCCATCCTTAATTATGTTGGAATAGTTTTGAAAAACAACATGGTTTATCTAAGATCAAGACATAAGCGGAAAATGTGTGTGTGTTTGCGTGTGTGTCTGCGTGTGTGCCTGCATGCATTTGAGTGACTGACGTCTCAATCACATGCTCCATGCTATGCAAAGGGAAGGGATATTTATACCGTCATAGTTTGTGTTGATATACAAACTCGCCGGGCCCTTGTGTGAATTGATTGTTCCAGAAGGTTCCCACTAATAGGGTCACACCAACACCCAAAAGCAACGACAAAGAGTGACAAAGGAGTGAGGCTGGGCACCTTGGGTTTGGTCCCCGTGAGATGTTCCCTGTTCCTGTGAATGTCATCGTCCAACCGGTTCCAACGGAAAGGTTACCGCATGTGTTTAACAAACCTGAGAAAAGTTATTGATTCAAACAAAGCAATTATTTCCAGATAAAACAAGGCCTTTTTTAAGCACATTCTCTGTATGAATATATATGGCAATTTTGCATCAAAAGCAATGTGAACATTACAATATTTTTCACTTTAAGAGACATAATATGATACATGATATATTTATAGACCATGGTGAGATTGTATATTTATTGTGCTTAAGTCCCTTTTTGGGCCCTTTGATATTTTATTTTGGATATGTAGATGTGAAGAATGTTTTAGTAGCTGTTTCTGATATGTGTTTCTCATGTTGTTTAGAAGACAATCTGTGTTTTAAAAGCCTCCTGGGACTGAGTGCGTAGTTTATTTATGTTACCCCCTTACTGTCAGCAGCTCCTAATCACAAGCGCTGTCCAGACACACTCACACTGACAACAGGAAGTCACTGTTTGTTTAAAAGGGGATCAATTAACACACTATCAACTGTGTGCACAAAACATCTGCCCCCAGAGCCCCCCAAGACAAAAACACACACACACACACACACACACACCCACACACACACACGCACGCACGTACCCAGAGGCCTGCTGTCGTTCTAGCTGCTTATCCCTCTATAATCTGTCCATCCACACTCACTTACACTTCCTACTACCAACAGTCTCTTCTCATTAGTCTCATCCCCACCTCACTCTGTCACCCATTCTCTCTATCATAGCTCTGCCTATTCCCTCTGACCTCACTCTGTCATCTATTCTTTATGTACTCACTCTGTCCCCTACTCTCTAACCTCACGCCTCGTGCCCACTGCATCCGTCCGTTGACTGATCCCCATTGACTTTGAATGGGGACGGACGCGCAATGCATTGTGGATCCGTGCGCTCCGTTGGAGCCTTCGGCGCCGTCAAAAAGTTGAAAAATGTTCAACTTTTTCAGCAGCGACGGATCCGTCATCCAATCAGATCGAGTATTTAAATGTAAGCACTGTGACACTACTCGGGCTCTGACGACCCTGGAAAGCTCCCCCATCCGTCAGCCACGCCTTCCGACATTAGGCGTGGCGTAGCTATTCTCTCTGGCCTCACTCTTTCATCTATTCTCAATCTACTCACTCTATTCTCTCTGGCCTCACTCTCTCACCCATTCCTTTATCCTCAACCTCACAGGAGATGTATTAAGAAAAAACAATACTATATTGACCTATTTATATATATACACACACAGTTAATGTGGTCATCTATGCATTTCTAATTGCGCTTCACAAATGTCAGGGCTGTGTGCATGCCATATTATGCAAACAGCTTTGAACTGAATTTATAATGAAATACTGCGATAATAATGTCCCTTTCCACTCTCACCCCACTGTGTCTTGCAGTGGTGCAACACTGGGGGGCATGTGGGAGATGAACCATGAAGCAGGAGGTCAATGCAAGGTCCTGCTAATTTGCTGCAGATGAAAATCTTAAACACGAACACACCCACATTCACACACTGACGTACACACGCACTTGCACAAATACGCGCACACACAAATTCTCGCACAAACACACACACTCAAACAAGCATGCACACACACAGACAAATGTTCACACGCACACACACACACACACACACCTACCTCTCTGGGCGCTGGGACCACCCTTGTTCCAGAAGGTTCCAGCGCTCTCACGCTGGCTCTCTGCAGCTCTTCATCATCTCCATTCACCCGCTCTGCCTCGCAGCTGCAGGGAGGGGCACTCACACACCTCACACCCCGACCGGCGCGGCCCATGGCAGCCGTCATAGCAACGCACAGTAGGAGGTCTCCAGGCGCACGCGTCTCTGGAGAGACATATCAGCAATATCATTTGTATGAATATTAAAATCGTTGTTTTTTTTTTATCCTTAATGAATTATTTGTAAAGGGATTTTGTTGAGTAGAATGTTAACACATTCATTTAATTTCATCTCAAATCAGAGACATACAAAGAAGAAAATGTAAATGTTTTCAGGGTGTTACCATGAAATACAGACGATGTTCTATATTCTATGTTCCCTATTTTCATTAAATGGAAGGTAAACAAAGATATCTCATATCTCTGTTTTTATTGTTGAAGTTTTGCGGTTGATGGATTCAATTGTAAACTACCAAGTCATCTGCTGCATGTTACGTGCAAAAATGTGTGTGTATAAATAAATATATATATAGAGAGAGAGAGAGAGAGAGAGAAAAAAAAATAAAATCAACACAGAGAGAGAGATAAAGATCAGGAGACAATTGTTTGTCTGTTCAATTAATGTGTGTGCGTGTGCGTGTGTGTGTGTGTGTGTTATGCGGGCAGAGAAAAGTACAAAACCAAAAATCTAACTGAGTAATGTTGTAGTCTTGAAATTCTCTGACTCATCAATCAGTGTTTATTTTTGCAGCCCTTCAATAAGCTGTTAGTCATTATAGAATACATAGATGTTGTCCTTTTAGAAAAATCATTTTTTATCTCCCCATATGCCTGTGTGTGTGTGTGAGAGAGAGAGAGACAGCATAGAGACATAGAGAGAGAGAGAGAGATGGATGGATGGATGTTTCACTGTTAATTGGATGATTTACAGTCATCCAGTGTTATGCTCCCTGTTATGCTCATACTGGAGAAAACAAACATTTGTGTGGTGGTGGTCTTGGTGGCACGCTCACACTGATGGGAAATGGCGGGGGGGGGGGGGGGGGGGAACGTGGAGGTGACCTCTGACTAATCGCCATATTGTTTACAACATGCTGTCATCGCTTGACATAGGCATGACTTTTAAGGGGATGGATCGAGATGCCTTATCCGTGTTTCTAATCATCACCTCTTGTCATTTTTTCCCGGATGGAAAGAAGAGGAACCACAAACTGTGTTTGTGTTTCCACCGCTTGTCCTGTGAGCCCAACGCGCCGTGAGTGACAATTTCGCTGTTCGTGTTGGAGAACATACGCTGAGAACTTTGGAAGTATCAACAAAAAAGAAAAAAAAGAACCAAAACAAAAATAGCGGTTTGTCTAGGAAGAGAGTTTTAAAAAAAGAAAGAAGTGAGGGCTAGATGGAGCACGATTGAAAGGGGAAGGAGGAGGGAGAGCCAAGGACAGGAGGAGGAGGAGGGACGGAGGCGGAGGAGGAGAGAGAGAGAGAGAGAGAGAGAGAGAGAGAGAGAGAGAGAGAGAGAGAGAGAGCGAGAGAGAGAGTAAAAAGGAAGAGAGATAGTTGCAAGGAAGTATTAGTCCACCAAGAGCAGGCGCATCTATGCAGTGGTCGAGGTAACATCTCTCGGAAGACTCCAACAAACAACAACAAAATCAACAACAACAACACAAATTACAGCGCAAGCATCTCCAAGTTGTTTTCGATCATGTGGATGTACAATACTCTCATCGGACTCTTCATTGTTTGCTGTTGCGGTGAGTTAAAGTGCTGCCCTCGAGTTGTTCTCTGTACATGACAGTGTCCACAAACAATCCGTGTGTGATTTATTTTGATATCGGAGAGTCGGAACCAAACGAACAGCCTCTCATTGTTAAAATGTTTTTTTATTGATCAAACCCCAGATACAGGAATATGCATTGTTGAAATGTGCATTTTTTTAACATAACCGAGAGTTTCTAACCTCCAATTGGATGCGGAGACTGTGTGGGACTGTAGCCTACTGTGATACCGCATCTCCGTGTGAGCACATGGTCCTAGGCTATTTCTTGGATGGATATATCCAGTCAAATATAAAAACAGCTGTGTAGTTCTTCACCTTTAAACATTATGAAACACAACTGGCTGCTGCCTATTACTGATAAAACGGTGAATCACGCATCGGGGGACTTGGCCCTTTTGACCAAATGGCGTGATGCAAGTCCAGCCATACAACAGAAATAAATATGCTATTTATTTCCATTGCAAGT
>NC_136942.1:991487-1008987 GCF_949987615.1 Pollachius pollachius | reverse complement strand
ACACACACACACACACACACACACACACACACAGGCACACACTGTGTTGTAGTTTTTGAACTTTGTTAGACAGCAACAACTATGAACTGCTTCTCTGTCTGTCAGGGACCTGAAAGAGAACTACTGCCGTAACCCAGACGGACAGGAGTTCCCGTGGTGCTTCACCACTGACCCCAAGGTGCGCATCACCTTCTGCACCAACATCCCCCAGTGTGGCGTCCAGAGCGACCCAGCCGTTCCTCAGGGTAAGCCAGTGTGTGTTATCATCATGCGAAATGACTTACCCAGTGCATTCCTCAAGAACGCACACACACACCGACATGGCCACTCCTTGAGGAACTCAAAAGTCTTCTCGTAAACCTACGCCTACACACCATTACAACGAACGTTTGCTCTGCATGGACCCCATAGGCAGCACCCTCCCTGGGCAACAGACTCGCAGCAGAAGTGCCGCATGCTTCAAAAGAGGTCTTCTGCAGAATAACTTGTTTCATGCTCAATGTGGTGGCGGTTTGGTGGCTGAACGTTCCATTTGTTAAGCCCAGCGGGGTATCCATGGAGACGCAGAATTCAGAGCAAAATGAATCTCGGCCTTAGAAGCTCGGTTCAATAGTTCTGCTTTCCGAAGCTCCATACTGCACCAGGGAGACCGGTGAACCAGCAGATATATAGATCCCGTATATACATCATATGGGCGTGCTCTCGTCACCATGGGGAACCGAGGCCCCTTTTATACTGTGGGAAAGAGTGTCCACCTCGCGTCACACAAACTCTGTGTGACAGCATCAAAAGTCCCCTCCGTCCCCATGTGCACCAGGGGAGATGGAGCTCTGAGATTAGTGCTGGATGGACCTCTTTCTGGGGCACCGAGAGATTTGAGGGAAACGCGGTTACATGGACGGATATACACATATTGAAATCCTCCAGGGATACTCTATGTGTGTGTGTGTGTGTGTGTGTGGGGGGGGGGGGGGGGGACCCGTTTTTTAAGGAGTTTTATTCGGGTTTCATGTCTGTCGCTGGGGTTGCGATATGGAGCACTCTGGGGCGGGTTGGAAACGTTCCCATGTGCAGAGAAGGGCCGTGTTGGACAGTTTAAAGGCCTGATTTCTGAGAGGCAGCATTGCTGCAGGCTGGTATGGACTCCCTAGTGGGTTTCCACAAGGCTATGGGGAGCGGCATCAGGCCCTCGATGTTTTGCTTTGTTTCTATTCGCTCACTGTTTATGGCGCTGATGTTTCATGGCACAAAAACATGTTTTTGGAAAGAACTCCCTGATTGTTTCTTCAACGTGCTCGGTATTTGTAATTGCATGGTTTTATACATTTGAGTGTTTTTGTTTCTGAAGAGGTTTTTGGTCCATGGTTGTTTCTGCTCCTTTGCTGCCACAGACTGCTACGAAGGCTCCGGAGCGGCTTACCAAGGCCAGCAGTCCCGGACCCGGTCCAACCTACCGTGCTCTGCATGGAAAGAGCACAGCAACAGGTAGGCCTGCCGCACCTTAGCTCCGCATCACCAACACACACGCACTGGCACCTGAAGCATGTGGTGCTGGATGGAACCGATTTAATACAAAGAAACACAATTAGTGACACTGATATGTAAAACTTCACGTATGGACGCATGTAGACCTGATTTATCGTCGGTGTCCAGCATCAGAAATGGGTTTATTATCCCATAAATTGTTGCAGTACTACCGTATTTTCCGCACTATAAGGCGCACTTAAAAGCCGGTAATTTTCTCAAAAAACGACAGTGCGCCTTATAATCCGGAGCGCCTTACATATGGATCAATTGGTTAATTGGTTGATCCATACTGGTTGTAAACGGCGCTCTGTCAAAATGTTTCAGTATGAAAAACCAATTAAAACAATTTAATAATAATAATAAAATGTTTCACTACGACTACGATAAAGCCACACCGCTTGCAGCATTACGGCTATCGTAGTCAGTGCACACAGCATTTTACTGCGCTTACTCACAGTCCCACACCACGTCACGTATAAAGACTCCAAAATGGCACCTTCCAAGAGACACGCTTACGACGCAGAGTTCAAGCTCAAGGCTGTCAGTCACGCAGTAGAACATGGGAATAGAGCAGCAGCGAGAGAATTCAACATTAATGAATCAATGGTACGGAAGTGGAGGACGCAAGAAGATGACCTGCGCCAAGTAAAGAAAACTAAACAGAGTTTCCGAGGGAACAAAGCAAGATGGCCACAGTTAGAGGACAAACTCGAGCAGTGGGTTGTTGAACAGAGAGCAGCAAGTAGAAGTGTCTCTACAGTCACTATTCGAATGAAGGCAACAGCGCTAGCACGGGAAATGAACATCGATGAATTTCGAGGCGGTCCTTCTTGGTGCTTTCGTTTTATGAAAAGACGTAAACTCTCCATCCACAGACGAACTACCGTCTACCGTCTCTCCATCTAGTGGATGCATAACGCATCCCCAGTCAAACGTTTGACTGCAGTATCTTCTATGCTATGCGCCTTATAACCCGGTGCGCCCTTTTTATGAAAAAAGTTCTAAAATAGGTCATTCATTGAAGGTGCGCCTTATAATCCGGTGCGCGTTATAGTGCGGGAAATACGGTAATTAAAATCTCATGGTTTGAATACAATTGGTATAACCAAATGCACAGTAATTAAGTTGAATTTAAGATTAACGGTGCTGTAGGCACGATTTGAGAGTTGTAAAGAGCGAGACCAGAAAAGAAGCAGAAGAGAGCAAGATTTTGAAGCTAAAGAATCAAAAACATCTCCCCTTCCTCTCTGCTCGATCCGTCCAGATATATGTCGGCCATCCAAAAGCGTTGCGTTCATGCACCTGTGATTGACAGACGAGATGGATTCCCTGAACCTTTAGAAATGAGCCGGGGGACTCGTTTCTTAACTCTAAATTGGCTCAAACAGAGGCAGTCGCAGTCAACTCGAAAGAGATATTCTCACGGCGAGTTTCCCTCCCTAATAGCTGACGGATGGTTATGCCATTTCTAACAAATTACGCTCAAATAATAGCTCCTAAATCTCCCAGCAGCTGGACAGTACAGGAGTTATGGCAGGAGGGGGTCGGTATGCAGGAGAACCCCCACCATCTGTGTGTGTGTGTGTGTGTGTGTGTGTGTGTGTGTGCGTGCGTGTGTGTGTGTGTGTGTGTGTGTGTGTGTGTGTGTGTGTGTGTGTGTGTGTGTGTGTGTGCGTGTGTGTGTGTGTGTGTGTGTGTGTGTGTGTGTGTGTGTGTGTGTGTGTGTGCGTGTGTGCGTCCGTGTGTGTGTGTATGTGTTGACCTGAGAGGTGACGGTGCTCTGGAGCAGGGAGGCGGCCTATCATTAACCCCTCATTATCCCGTGTTATGGAGATGATCATACATCTCTTACAGGTGGCTAGTCCCAGCCCCTGAGGTATCCTCCCCCTCCAACCCCTCCAACCCCCCCAGCGTCCTCTAGCATCTGCTCAATGGCCAAAGGGGCTCCGGCTCCCCCAATATGACCAAACGGAGCGAGTACGACTTAAGGACTCACAGCCCCACGTTCACGCAACGCAACGCCCACGCGGACGCTTCGACGCTGTCGTGAACCTTGTTGGTTCTGCGTCGGGTTTTAGTGAGCGGACCAATCACAGCCCTCGCTGCTGCGTCGCCTCAACGGAAGGAAACTTTTTTTTTTGAGGGCGCACGTCAGGCCCTCGCAGTGGACGCAAGGAGGGTCCACAAGGACGTAAGGGGTCCGTTACCTTGCGTTGCGTGAACGCGGGACCATAATCTGCCCTTTAGGGTGAGGAGAACTCGGTCAGGGCGGAGGGACACAGGCGATTCCAAGTTCCACTGGAAGACCTCCGACCTCTAAGGCCCAGGCTCCTAGGAACACTTCAAAGCCGGTCAGCTGCATCGCTTGGCCACCGGCCCAGGGGTCGGGGGTCAAGGGTCAAGGGTCAGGGCGTCGCGGGGGCGGGGGCTTATGGTCGCTGCCAAAGACACAACACGCAGAGATGAGGTGGAGCCATGGGCTGAGAACACATTTAGTTCTCTTTTGTTCTTCTGTGTCGTTGAACTGTGCTTTTTCCCCCTTCATCTGTCTCTTTCTGTATCCATCACTCACACACACACACACACACACACACACACACACACACACACACACACACACACAAACACACAAATGCATGCGCTCTTGATGCACACACACACTAACACGACGACAGTACAATTATTATCGACGTCAATCTAGAGCACAAAAGTTCATCACATTGCGTTCTCAATCTTTCCGGACTGACTTTTCTGTCTGTAGAAGATTCTAGATGATAGGCGAGTGTCTGTAGATACACCACGGTGTATCTACAGACACTCATGTATCTACTCGAATCCACGAAACTCTTGTGGATTTGAGTAGATACCTGGGTGTTTGTAGAGGCATCATGTGTCTATGTAGTAGATTCTAGTAGATACCTGTCTTTAGCTACACTCTGTCTAGTAGATTCTAAGAGTTACATAAGTGTCTGTAGCTGCACTGTCTGTCTAACAGATGGAAGATACAGTCATTTATGTAGATGCGCCGTCCGACTAGTAGATTTGAGTAGAAAGATGAGTGTCTTTTAATACACTGTCTGACTTTCTAGTCAATTTTTGTAGATATGTGAGTGTCTGTAGCTGCTCCGTCTGTCTAACAGATGGAAGATACATGAGGGTCTGTAGATACACCGTCTGTCTAGTAGATGCTAGAGACAGATATGTGTCTGGCGTTGCATACTGCTGCAGTGAGTAATTCTCCCTGTAGCTTCTTGTCTCCTCGGAGGGGAGGGAGAGAACACACAGCTGTACTCTCGTAACCCCCTCGACTATCTCTGCATTGTTCCCTATGGTGGTGGTTAATCTGTAAGGAATGACTATACAATATGACTATACACAATGTGTGTGTGTGTGTGTGTTTGTGGCTGCTTCTGCGCGTGTGTGTGTGTTTGTGTGCGTTTGTGTGTATGTTTGTGTGCGTGTGTCCATCAGAGACAGGCACATGTTGATGGTTGACATGGAGGAAGCGTACTGCAGGAACCCAGATGAGGACAAACATGGGCCCTGGTGCTACACCAATAACTCAGCCATACCCTGGGACTACTGCTCCGTCCAGCCGTGTGAGGACCAATGCATTGTCTCTGTGTCTCTCTGCCCATCTCGCGCTCTCACTAAAGCCCTCCCTCTCTCCATCACACATCTTCCTCGCATCTTGTAATGGTTTCTGTCTTTCTTGTGTGATATATATCTATAAATATTTATATATATTTTTATAGATATATATCAGAACATATATATATATGAACTGATTATTTATTTGTAATTGTACAAGAAAGCAGAACACAAGATACACCCACATACCCAAATGTATGCATGTAAATAGATACACATACTTACCAATAAATACATAAACACACCCATCCATTCCCACTATAAATACATATAAAAATAAGCACTTTAGCAATGTATGAAAAGCAATCGCATTTAACTGCATGGAGATGTCATCATTTAAAGTGCCTGAGTGGGAGCTGCTCTGCATGTCGTTCCACAACTGAGGAGAATTGAAACTAAAAGCATATTTTCCCAATTATGCGAGACCAAAGGGATCTTCTACATCTTAGAGTCAGACTGACACAGAGAGGGAGAGAGAGAGAGAGCAAGAGAGATAAGGAGAGACTCAAACAAGAAAGGGGGTGCTTGTAAATGTGACTAACACGTAGTTATTGTTTCATACTGTCACACGTGCATGTTTTGGGCTGTGTGTATATCTGCCTCCCCACTCAACGTTTGAGAGGAGCATCACAACTCATCAGTATGACAGGATGAAGGGGGGCGGGGGGTATCACAGCCTCTACAGAACTGTGTGTGTGTGTGTGTGTGTGTGTGTGTGTGTGAGTGTGTTTCTGTGTGCGTGTGTGCGTGTGCGGTGTGTGTGTGTGTGTGTGTGTGTGTGTGTGTGTGTGTGTGTGTGTGTGTGTGTGTGTGTGTGTGTGTGTGTGTTTCTGTGTGCGTGTGTGCGTGTGCGGTGTGTGTGTGTGTGTGTGCGTGTGTGTGTGCGTGTGTGTGCGTGTGTGTGATCGTGTGTTGTGGAATAGATGATTAAATGTATGTTGACTGGTTGCCATGTTTTACCATTGCATCATAATTTATCTGAAATTATGCCCTGATGTTTTTCTTTGTGCAGGTGAAGCTTCACAACACACCCTCCCACAGGGTAAGTCTAACCGTCCATCTCTCTGTCCGTCTGTCTGTCTCAATGCATGTTAGATCTTAAAATACTGAACCAATGTCCAATGCTTGGTTGGAAATTCTTATTTTAGCAAAGGGCTATTGCCTTTGTGTTATATGTTTTGGGGCATTTTGGATAATTTTGTGGCCAATTTTATCAAATATATATTACATAGAAAAAATATATTAAATATTATAATTGCTAGAAATCAAAATATTGCATTTTTCTGTTTTGAATGAAACATAGGATATTCAAGGACTCCAATGAACAAAATGTTTTTGTATGTGTGTGTGTGCATGCGTGTGTGTGTGTATGTGTTCCCTGCAGTGATCTCAACTGTGGGGTGCTTCATCCACAAGAGGATCAGGATAGTAGGTGGGGCCCCCAACATATCTGACGGAAGCTGGATGGTCAGCATTCAGAAGGGGTACGTATCATTACACGTCTGATCCGTCTCTATCTCCTCCCCAAACTATCACAAAGGAACCCAAAGATAAGACCTCGGTGCTGCCGAGAAACTCCCAAGGCTCAAACATTTGAATGAGCTAAAAAATACTTTGCTCCGAGTCAATAAAGCAGCGTGAGAACATGAGAAATGAAATCAATGAACGCTAGAATGCTCACTATGCATAAGGTAGTATAGTAAGGTACGATATAACTTGCTATCGTCCGTCGTTAAAGGCAGGTTTTTGGGGTTTTCTTGGAACGTTGATCAAACATGGCGGCTGCCATCGGAGTTGTGATCTGGTGTGTTTTTTGCCTTACCTGCAGGTCGAGGCATTGGTGCGGAGGGTCTCTGATCCGAGAGGAGTGGGTCCTCACTGACAGACAGTGCTTCTCCTCCTGGTAAATCACCATCCCATCCTGCTGCTCATCAAGCGCTTCTCCTTCCCTGCCCTCCCCTCGAACTCAATGAATGATTCATGTGCCCCGGTCTGCTCCGCGCGGGGTCTTCGACTCTCGTTCAGCATTAGTTCACCATGTCATCTTTCGGACCTCCGTATTTTATGTTTGATGGCTGATGTAATGGATAAATATTGGTGAATAAATGTGTTTATTTAGTATGCTGAGTCGATGTATTTTGTGTGTGTCTCCAGTGTTCCAGATTTAAGTGAATACCAGGTTTGGTTGGGTGTGTCTGACCTCCGGGAGGGGACACCTGATTGGTCCACCAGACAGGAAATCAGCATTGCACATTTGATCTGTGGCCCGGAAGGTTCCAACCTTGCCCTCATTAGGCTTGCAAGGTGGGTTAAATAATATATTAATATAGTTTCATCGTAATAATAAAGTCATTCATATATTTTATTCAATATGTGATCCATAAAGAATACAAATGTTACTACTACTACTAATCCTGGAGACTTATTTCAGTAACAGTGATCAAATGGAATAGATTACCATGTTGACGATCACAAAAAGACAAATGACCATGTTCAAATCACTGGCTGTTTAACTCAAGCATTTTAAATCCCTCCAATTTGCGATTTGAAAAGGGTTGTGTCTGCTTTCTCTGAGTAAACAGAAAGGAGTGATCATAAGAGAGATGAAAAGCCCTGTTTGAACGAGACAAACATCTAGAGTCTGCTAAATGTTTGAATCAAGGCTGTATTTAGATTAAAAACCTCATGTGTTTACATGGAGGGCCTGGCAAAAGATAGCTTCTCGTTCGACCACCACACAGATTAGATATTGGTCAGAGGACGAAACCAGGGGCCTGATTTCACTCTGGGTCGATGGGCCTTTCAGGCCACGGTGGAAGGCGCTTGTCCCACAGCGATATTGACAAACCTGTGGCTGAGGATACGGGGAAACATAGTCAAACCCAATCTCAGAAACAAGGGCAAACACATAGAGAATAAAGGGTAAAATACCGTAACGATAAAACTACCTTTTTAATGGGTTCCATATTCGATGTGTGTGCAGTTCACAGACGCTTTCCAAGAACGATGCAGTAGATGTTTGATAAGCACTTCCGCACTCCCTAAGCATCCATAAGCAAGTGCATATCAAGCGTCTACTGCACCGTTTCTCTCATAAACCCCCCCTACGTTGAAACAGACTGAAGCGATGGAGGTTGCATCGTACGCCCCCTTCGTGTAAACAGATGCTGTCTTTTAAATCTAGAAACAAACTAGGTAAATAAACAGTTGTAGAATCGACTTCATTTTCCCTTGGTGTTATAACAGGACCATTGACACGATTCTGATTGGTTCCCCAGGCCCGCGCGTCCGGCCCAGAACGTGCACATCGTCCAGTTGCCCGTGGCCGGCTGCGCCATCCCGAATGGCACCATGTGTAAAGTGTATGGCTGGGGAGAAACTAAAGGTATGGCTCATGCCCTCACTGCAAACAACATACACAGTAGCTCATAAATGGACTTTTCTAACCAGTGACCACTCAAAGCGCTTCACAACATTGTCCCACATTCCCACATTCGCACACCGACGGCAGAGTCAACCACACAGGCTGATCCATTTCCCACTGATAAATCACATATGATTTAAATTCTAGGGCCCCCTCCCTCTTAGTCCCCCCTGAATCACCTCTCCCTCAGGGACACCTCGACACTGGGGGATCAAACTAGAAACCTTCCGGTGACCAGCCTTGCTCTCTACCTTCTGAGCCACATGCCGCCTCATGTATTGTTTTGGGTTGGGCTACAAATATGAACTGAAATGGGAGCGCTTTGGGCTTTCCGTCTTTTATATTGTGATTTTATGGAGTCAGACTCAGTTAGTATTTTCTTTCACTTACCCTTGAGGAGTCACTTTATAACTCCAATTCGATGGGATCTAGTTGGATAACGATAGATAGCGACGTTGTAAGTGAGCGCCGTGTGTTGGTGCCAGGTACGGGCCACGATGACGTGCTAAAGGCGGTGGACCTGCCCGTGGTCCACAACGACCTGTGCAGGCAGCTGCACAGAGGAAGCCTCCACATCTCCGAGAAGAACATCTGCGCCGGGGGCCGGCGGAACGAGGGCGTGTGTGAGGTAGGACGCTGGTTTGGGTTTCAATGGTATCCACGTGGGTTTACGTTCGATATTGCCGGGGTAACGCCTTCTCGGATGCAATTATATCAACACGTGAGCTGATTATCAAGGATGTCGACTTCTGCTTTGATCGAATGATGTGTAATAGTCATTCACTTTTATTTTTAATAAGAAGAAGAATATAAAAAATATTATTGTTATTTTGCTGCAGAGCAGGCCAGCCACTCTTTCCTCAAATATGCTACATACATTTTCATATTCTCTCCCTAATTACTTGACGAAGACTGCAATGTGCTTTTGATCCCCACCAAATAGTTTTGACTTCCTGTCCGTGTGTCCGTCTGTCCGTCTGCCTGCAGGGGGATTACGGGGGTCCTCTGGTCTGCCAGGAGAGGGAGAGCAAGGTCATTGTGGGCGTCAGCGTCCACGGCAGGAGCTGTGCGCGAGCCAACCAGCCCAGCATATTCATCAACGTCCCATTCTACACCCAGTGGATTCACAAGGTCTTCAAATATTACCCCGAGCAACAGGCCTTCTAGAGTCCCGCCTGAGGGAATCCAAGCATGACCGTGATAGGCCGCCCCAACTGAATCTGGCAGCGGATGTGCCCCTGGGTCTCGCCCCTACTACATCCGTCTGGAAACCCCACTGCACCCCCCAACGCTCTGAGATATTCTAGTTCTTCAAGCCCCCCAAAACTCCTAGAATCGAACGTGAGGACCGCACCTCAAGCAGGGATTAACTGTCAGGGTCGTAGAGATGGCTGTTGGTCCAAACCCCAATGAAACCCTGGATAACTGACCGTCCATATTCCTGCTGCCATAGAGCTCACCTCTTCGTTTGACGTCTGATTACGACGCGGTGTTCCTCAAATAAACAAGAGAGAAAACCACAAACACCATGCTTAACGATCGCACACACCAGTGGTATTAATGCTTTGGGAGTTGTCATAATGAAGGAATAAAATAAAAAAAAACACAGTTCACATCCAACACAGACCAGTGTATATGTAGTCGGCTAATTGACTCGATTTGGAAAAACAGTTGGGCGATAACGCGTGGTGAGCATATGCACTCTGATCCAAGACCGGGAGCACCCAGTTCACTCGGGTGCCCACAGTTCACACGGTCATGGGCGTTTGAGTTTTACCGTGCTCATGGTCGGGTTTCCCTCGGTAGCAAGCCAAGCTCTCGGCAGAGTATCTTAACGTGTCTGTGTGTGAGAACGCCCACACGGCATTTCCTGGCATTACTTGAAAAGTGTTCAACAGCCATGGGCAGTGGTTTGACGGCGAGTGTGCATTAGTGCACTTAGCTCCTGGGATAGGGCACGGTGAAGTGCACTCAAAGCTGGCCCCCTCCACCTGTAGAGGCCTCGAAAAGAGGGGCCCCCTTACTGTACATAGTATTTTAACGAGTGTGTTTCTGACACTCTGAAACACCTTTTGGGTCTTATAGACCTGTTGCGGGAGCCAGATCGAACAAGCGCGGTGGTAGACGGACAGTGCATAGCGAAGCTGACATCAGATCTCTTATGAAAAGTTAAACATGTCCTGCAAACAGCAAATTTGCAATTTCCATTTTCATTCCATTCTTTGTCACCACCACCATGCCACTGGCTGTAAATATGAATAAATCTACTTTTCTTTGTGTTTGTATAGCTAAGAAGGAATGTCTTAATGAAAAATATTTTCTGTACATATTCACACGTTTTTTTTATTTTTGCAAATCCCTTTTTTTAATATTCTTCACATTTTGTAACATGTATTTGTTTGTGTGTGTGTGTGTGTATGTGTGTGTTGTGTGTGTGTGTGTGTGTGTGTGTGTGTGTGTGGGTGTGCATGTGTGTGGATGGATGTGCGCACGTGTGTGCGTGTGTGTGTGTATGTGCATGTGTTATGCATGGCTGTGTGTGTGTGTATGTATGTGTGTGTGTATAACTGCTATCAGCTGCTATATATTTTCTCACAGTATATGGACGAGTGTCTTCTTCATGTACAGTGTACATTGACTCTAGCGGTCATAACGTATATATTAACCAGCGTGTTGAATGGAAGGCAGAAGACCAGATGAGCAACCCTGTTTTGTAATCATTTAACCCTATTAAAGGACCCATACCCGTTCTCCTTGTTGTTAAATTTGTAAACTGTGGGGTCGGCGAGACTCATCTTGCTGCTGTGTCCTTAAATAGAAATCATGATTGACTCCTTTGTTTCGTCATGTTGCTTCCCAAACATACGATCAAAACCCACAAGTCCCACTCTCTAAATCCCCTGATTGGCTTTATTCAGAGGTGAACTGCGTCAATGTACCAACCCCTCCATAATGGTGGCCAATTATAGCAGCGCAGCATTAGCATAAAACCAACACCCACAGAGAGGGATTACGGAGATGCTAAGAGGCTGTAAACACACTGCAAATAAAGGCTAATAACTTCATTATACAACCATATGTTTCAAATAGGACATTTCACTGGCTTTTTGGATTTAAATTACCAGGCTTACATTGATGTAGCTATGTAGTACACATGCTCGCCACTAGATGGCAGAGAAGTAACAAAAAGAACATTAAAGTGAACTCAAACGTGTTTTTTCCACCTATGCATCTATCTCTATCTCTCCTGTTCCTTTTAGCATTTGCTCACTGAGATGTATCCACATATCTATGCCCACATAAATGTGTTGAGTCTCTCTCTGTCTCTCTCTCTTTCTTTTTACACGCGAACACACACACACACACACACAAACACACACAGACATACATGAACACATACATGCCACAGCACAAAGCTAAACCTCTCTTACACCTTTAAGCTGTGGCTGGTCGAATGCTTCAACACAACAGTAGCATCATGCTGTCCTACTGGCTCCACACACACACAGCCAGACCTCAAAGAGAAGGGGCGTGCAACATAGGAAGGGATGAGGGGCAAAGGGAGCGAGTGAAGGAAGAGGAACAGAGAGGACTAAGCAGAAGATGAAACCGACTGCGTTGATGTTGTATCAGCCGAGTTCTGAAACAAGCTGAGTGCTCGTACATTGTCTGTGTTGCTATGCAGTCTGGACCAGCTGGCCGCTAACGCCGACATTCCAGAGATACACACACACACACACACACACACACACACACACACACACACACACACACACACACACACACACACACACACACAGACACACACACACACACACATACATGTGGCTGATGTGACCCTGTGTCTGGTGTTTGAGTCGACATCAACATCAACGAGGATTGGATTGTGAATCAGTCTAAAGTGGGATCTTGATCCCGGCCGGGTCGGCACTGAAGTGCAGCCTCTGCACGCGCCCTCTCACGCCGCCGCAGTTTGCGGATGATTGCATGCGTGGACGTATAAGTGCTCATGGTGGTGCCCCACTCCTAGTGTGTGTGTGTGTGTGTGTGTGTGTGTGTGTGTGTGTGTGTGTGTGTGTAGGAGATAGAGAGAGCAGGGTTAAAGAGAGAGAGAGAGGTAAATAGAGATGGAGAGAGACGCAGAGAGAGAGAGAGATTTGTTATTGGAACGGTTTCAGGTAATAACTTAAGCAAATCTGCGCAGGACTCTCATTATACACCTTTGGGCTTTTAGCCAAAGTTAAACACATCTTTCCCCATCTATCCCCAGCTCTTTCGAATGTCATTTGAACCTTACATTTTTCTTCCTGGATTCTACATACGTATTGGTGCAGAGCCATTCAATTGTGTTTGTTGGAAATGTCTCTCCATCTTGGTGTTTGTGTGTGTGTGTGTGTGTGTGTGTGCTCACATGTAACAGGATCTTATGTTGAAGGTTAGAAGGAGGGAGTTAGATAACGTGATAAGTCAATGCTTTGCAAACCCATTCCGAAACTACGTTATGAAACTTGTTTTTTTTACTGCTGCGAGAATAAAGGTTGAGCAGTCAAGGACAGCAACACATGTTGCTATCCTCTTCAATTGAATATGTATTTTGCTCTTTAGAAAATACAGTCCGTACGCTTTAGTCAATGGAGTAAAAAAATAAATGAAAGGGTTTGAATACTTCACATTGGAACATATTGTCTGGCGATGAAACCACATTTTGCTGAGCACAGATAGGGCTCCAACCTGTTTCAGCTGAACAAAATGTGTAATTTCTCATTTCATTGTTGTTACGATGCAACCACAAAAATCAACCTTCTGTTGGAAGAAAGGTAGGAATGGTCAGGCAAAGTTAAATGAAAGGCAATGTCTAATATCCCCACCAATATTCAGAAATCCTCAATTGAGGCCTGATTTCTAAACGCAACAAGAAATACAATTGTACGTTCAAGAAGTTCAACTTTATAATACAATTCTGTGTACAGTAATGCAATGAATGTAAGAAAAGAACCAAGCAAACATCTTGAACCACTGCAAATTACAGAAGAACCTTGAACAAATAATGAACTCTACTATAACTACTACTTCTCTTACTGCTACTTAAATTAACTACACTGAAAAAATTCACAAATATATTTTATTCTACTAAAAAGATAAATTTGTAAATGTAAAGGAAAACACATTTTGAATGGCAGTAATGAACTGATAAATATCAAATCAATTCTTTAATTGCACGCTCAATCATCCAGTTTTTTAGAATAAGAAGCAGTGACAAGACGCTGTGTTGCGCTTTCAAAATAAAATAAAATATTTTTCTCCCCCCGGTATAATTTTTAGGTGGGGCAAATGCTCCTGTCTCCAATATTGGAGGGGACACGTCCCCTCCGTCCCCCCCGGTTACTATGCCCTTGACTACTACTACTATTCCTACTACCTCAGGTCACGTGTGAATGCAAACACCACTCCCCAAACAGCGACCAACTGCGACAAATACAGGAAGAGACCAACAGGGTTATCAGACTACAATGGCCCCGTAGAGGACACTGCACCGATGGCAAAAAACAACACGTCTGTCTCTCCTACTCTAAAGGCAAAAGGCCTGTTAGAGGGCTCTCTCCCTGATGTAGGTGGAGGTGATCTGCTTTGAATGCACCTACAATATATGGGGTCTTCATTTGTTTCAATTGCAAGGGAAAAACACCCACTTGGATCATTGGATTTACAATAACTATCAGATTATTAATACAATATTAAAAAAAAAGGATTCGGTGAGCAAGTTGGATAGATGGGAGAAAGTTGAAGAGCCAATGTCAACAGTGATTTTATTTTTCTTCCGACGTAAAGTTTTAAGAAGTCATGGAGGCGGGGTTGACTGAAAGCCAAAGGCAGTTTGTTTGCTCAATGTTCCCTCGTCCCCGTTGACCTCAGCCCAGGTGGTTTTGTCTTTTCAATTGACTCACTTTCGGTTCCGGTTTTGTTTTTTTCCGTCTCGTTGTCCTGTTGTGGAATTTAGCTCTACATCTGAATGCACGTCCGCGTCCAAACTCATTTCCATTTAGTTGTGTCGTTTTGCACTTCTCCGCCCCTCGAATTGTGATTCTCTCTCAGTGTGTCTGTCAGTATTGGAGTCTGGGCTCCCTGTGTTTGGTTCTCTGGCAGTTGGATTGGAAAAAAACCTGTTCTTTAGGAGTGTTTAAGTAAAGAATTCAATGTATAACATCAAACAAAACCTAACCTTGGTGCGGATGCTCTCTCTCTCTCTCTCTCTCTCTCTCTCTCTCTCTCTCTCTCTCTCTCTCTCTCTCTCTCTCTCTCTCCTCTGTGTTTGTGCAGTGAGCTATGGCAGAGATTGATGGTTCCTATCTTCCTCTACGGTAGGTGTTTACATGATGGCCCTTTGTGTATTTAGTGTAGGTCCAGTGACTGAGCTCCATCCAGATCTCCCTCAGCGTTAACGGGGCTCTCACATCAAGGTCGCAGCTCATCACCCTCCATTTGTTTTTATGAAAGGATGGGATAAATTTTAGTAGGACACAAGGACACAGTTTATACATGCTAATTGAATGGATGTGTGTGTGTATATATATATATATATATATATATATATATATATATATATATATATATATATATATATATATATATATATATATATATAAAATAAATTATGTGTAATCGAATTCATTACATTTTCATGTTGTTTTGGTGGTCACTTTATCACTTTATCAGTCTATTATGTTCTGGACAGAATATAAAATAATCAAATCGCACAGAAAATACAATCCGTAGAAAAACAAAAAAGTCTGCCGTTATGCTGCGTGTGTTTCACCCATTTTTAAAAAGGAGCGAGCAATCAAGGTCCATCCCCGCAATCTCTTGTCTGCCAATCTGCCCCCCTTCCTTTTCCCCCTCACATTCTCCTTCCTTTCAGCCGCCGTGCTATCTGTCCCAGGCCTCCCTTACGGGGTGCGCGGGGCGTGTTTTTATCAGGGTAAAGTACACCGCAGCCTTCGAATATCCCCCGAGACGCGCCGGCCGCCGATAGCTATCACTCTACAAACAGCCTGCCCCTCCCACTGGGACCCCCAGACAAACCATAATCTCTCCCCCATCCTTCTCTGTCTCCTTTTTTGTCACAAACTGTGTTTTTTTTTTTCTCCTTCTCTTTGTTTTTTCCGCTCCTTTTCTTTCCCGTGTACACCTGTCGCTCCCTGTCCCTGCCTTGTTCCCCCCCTCTATCTGTCTGTGTCAGCTCTTCCAAGAGGGGCCCCCGGGGGTATGTCCCTTTCACTCACCTGTCTGGGGGGGCCAGGAGATGGGGGTGATATGGAAGCTTTTGTGCTGTCTTTCTGTAGCCTGGCTACTGCCAGACCAAGCTCAGTCGTAGGGTGATCCTGGTCTGGGGAGGCTGCTGTCGTCAGTGTTGTGCCTGAACGCGTTCACTGAACGAAAGTTCATGAACTCGTTAATATTTTGGGCGAACGTGAACTGAACGTACTGTATTACTGCCTGATGAACGTTACCGTGAACTCGTTCATTCTGGTGTCAGTGAACGGCACGCTCACTTGGTTTAACTTCGTTCAATATGGGGGTTATTTGTTTATCAACACGGCGGATGCGCCCGCAGATCGCCGTGTTGTTTAACCGGTTGCCATGGTAATCTCCGCGCAGTTGCGGTGTTGCCAGCTTACTGTTACATTAAACTGTAATCAGACGACGCGGTTATATGCTATAGACCCTATAGTATCTGTGGTTAGAGGCTGAGACGTATTTCGAATTATAAATATGTACAATCCATAACGTTAGCTCTCTGGCTCATAGCTCAGCGGACTAGAATACCTCATAGAATCATTGCTTGTTGGCCGGAAACGGAAAGGGGGGCTTGTTCACGTTTGGTTGTAGTCTTTTCGCTCGGTTCCCCGTCTCATCAGTAGGGCTAGAACCGAGCGTAAAGACTACAACCAAACGTGAACATCCCCCCCCCCCCCTTTCCGTTTCCGGCCAACGTGCAATCAGTCTTCCAACAGAATCAATGGGATTTACAAAATGCGCTAAATGTGCAATAAAACATGATATAAACTGTATTTCGCTACGATACTCGATTCAACCACTCTATTTCATCCTAGACAAACCACAAAGGGGGATCAATGTTCAAAATACCCTAAAAAATGAATAGCTCATGTTACGTATTTTAAGCACATGGGCTACCATACATAGCCACTAGGAAGTAGGATCGAACACATAAGCCGTAATTACCATACATAGCCAACAAATAACAAATAAAGTGAGTTAAAAGCAATCCGGATTGGACTACTTTTTTAAAGAACGTGACACTCACAGCAACATATTGAAAAAATGAACTATGAACTCAATTTTTTGGAACTGTGAACTTAGTTCAACATTTTGAATTATGAACGTTTAACTGAACGCCACAAGCTATTATTATATATTTTATGTTTGCATTAATACTTAGAATTGAAAAGATGCATGCAGGATTTATTAGAATATCCACCTAAACAATAGAGTGTAACATGGCCACCGGATGGGTCAAACGCAGAGAAAGAATTTCCCCTAGAATGGGACAATAAAGGATAACTCAACAGCTCCAATGCCACCAGGGTCATGCTTGGGGTCCCAGGCACTGAGCTAAAGGCGGAAGGAGGGAGACGCGCCCGTTGGGTGGACGCTGTCCAACAGACAGGGTGTGGTCGCTAAGAGGTGTTAGCTACAGCCCGGAAGAGCGGATCCACCGCTCCCTTTCCCCGCTGATTCAATCGGTGTGCCTTCAACGAGAGGAGAACAGAGGCTCCCTCCCATGGAGCAGCACACCTAGCCACTGGTGTGTGTATGTGTGTGTGTGTGTGTGTGTGTGTGTGTGTGTGTGTGTGTGTGTGTGTGTGTGTGTGTGTGTGT
>NC_136942.1:963987-983987 GCF_949987615.1 Pollachius pollachius | reverse complement strand
CCCCTCCTCCTCCTCCTCTTCCTCCCCTCCTCCTCCTCCTCCTCCTCCCCCCTCCCCCCTCCTCCTCCTCCTCCTCCTTCTCCTCCTCCTCCTCCTCCTCCCCTCCTCCTCCTCCTCCTCCTCCTCCTCCTCCTCCTCCCCCTCCTCCTCCTCCTCCCCCTCCCCCTCCCCCTCCTCCTCCTCCTCCTCCTCTTCCTCCTCCTCCTCCGCCTGTCAGTCAAAGACTACGTGAAACCGTCCACCCACTCATCCTATCTCTGCGGTGACTGCGGATGGTTTGCTTCGGGTCACTTCAACCACGTTATTCATATTTTACCACTCAAACGTAAGCCTGTACCTGTCAGCCCTCTCTCCGTGGGTCTCTTCGGGTACCAGCGTCACATAAATGAAGTAAATAAACAGCATATGAACAGCTAAGCGACCTTCCTCAGATGGGAGATTATCTAGCACTGGTGTTCAGGAATGCGCTTCATGGAGCTGAAAAGCCCGTAGCACACGCCACATGTCTTCACAGATGCAACATAATGTTTTCGAAATTTCACGTTCAAAATAGACTTGAGTCCTATCCGAAGCGAGTAGAAAACAGTCATTCACTCTGAGTGCTTCGCTCCGGTTAGATAATATGATGCTAGTCATTTACGGGGACTCACTTCAGATTTGAACACATAGTTGTTGACGTTTACAAATTGTCGAGGAATTCATTTACACTTTCATGTCATATCTGCGGTTCCTGTGTATTGTAACAGCAGGGACAATAATGCAAAAAAACTATAATTGACTAACCTTGAATCTCAGATAAATACTCTGAACTCGGTCCTTTCAAAATGTTTAACTTGGTTGAGCAGCACTTTTTTTTGTTGCCAATTACATTTTTATTCTATGCTTGGCTGTCAGTTGGTATGTTGGTAACACTCTACATCATATGGCATTAATTAAGAATTAATAATCAATAGTAAATGCAATAATAAGCATTAATATATAGCACTTGAAATGGGCTTAGCATTAGGGTTAAGGTTACACATATGATTGGTGAGCCATTCCCCTGCTAAGTAATGGATAAACTAATTCCTTAGTTAACATGAACACCATAACCTTAGTAAACAAGAACACAATTCGTAAATACGGGCTCTGTATCCTTATCTGTAGCTAATTCTGCCACAATTGGGACACATTCTTTCCATCGTATTTACCACTCAACATTTCATTTAAACCTGCACTATGTACGTTTTCCCATTAGCACCCTCTAGTGGCTGGAGTTGTAGCTACAGTAATAACTATATCATTTTCAGATGACAGTTAAAGTTGTATTTGGCAAAAGTGGAATGGAATAAAATGATTAAAAGAGAATTTATGCATGAGAAATGCCCTGGATAGATTGACCATTTTATTCTTGAGACTTTCTAGTTCAGATATTTGCTGATTGAAGTAAATGGGTTTGGTGGAAAAGTAACAGAGTGCAGGTTTAAAATTGACAAATATTTATGTTAATATGCATTAAGAGTAACACTTTACAATAAGGTTATGATATTTAACCATTAATTAACATAAGCTATTGCAGTAATTATGAACTAATGTATGAACTAATGATTAACTAACAGTTAATAAAAGTTAGCTTATGGTCTAGTAAGAACTCACTAATTCACTAATTCACTATGAACTAATAGGGTTAGGGTTAGGGACAAATTAATTAAGGAAACGGTGTTTACGTTAACTAAGGTATTCACTCATACATTTTGGGTTAAACCTAACACAAAAGTTCAATAACTCTTTTCTTTTCTCCCATTCCTCCATCTTTCTTCTCCTTTCCAGCTCTTCCTTTCCCGCCCTCTTTTCATTCCTCTCTCGATCACCTTTTCTTATTTTCGGGTGCCATATTTATACAGCCTATGTGTGTCAGGCTGTATATCTGTTGGTGTTATATTAGGGTGTATCCGTGTGTTTGTTCGTGTATCTGTGCTTGAAAATGTGTGTGTTCATCCCTACCTGCATGCATGCCTAAGTGCGCGGTGTGTATGTGTGTGTGTGTGTGTGTGTGTGTGTGTGTGTGTGTGTGTGTGTCTGTGTTTGTGTGCGTGGGTGTGTGTGTGTGGGCGTGAGTGGGTGTGTAACTGGCTGTATAATGCTGACAGGCAGAATGAGAGCAGAGGGAGGCTCAGAAAGGGGGTTAGAGAGAGAGAGAGAGAGAGAGAGAGAGAGAGAGAGAGAGAGAGAGAGAGGGAGAAGGAGAGGGAGAGAGAGAGAGGGGGGGAGAGAGAGAGAGAGAGAGAGGGAGAGAGAGAGGGAGAAGGAGAGGGGAGAGAGAGGGGGGGGAGAGAGAGAGAGAGAGAGAGAGAGAGGGAGAGGGAGAGAGAGGGTGAGGGAGAGAGATAGAGGGAGAGAGAAAGAGAGAGAGAGAGAGAGTGAGAGAGGGAGGGAGAGAGAGGGAGAGAGGGAGAGGGAAAGAGAGAGAGAGGGAGAGAGAGAAAGAGAGAGAGAGAAAGAGAGAGAGGGGCAGAGAGAGAGAGGGAGAGAGAAAGAGGGAGAGGGAGAGAGAGATAGAGGGAGAGAGAAAGAGAGAGAGAGAGAGAGAGGGGAGAGAGAGAGAGAGAGAGGGAGAAGGAGAGGGAGAGAGAGAGAGAGGGAGGGAGAACGAGTGATGATGCAAGGAGGCTGAGCGCTCTGTCAGTCAACATGTGAACCTCATCATTAGACCGAGAGTGAGAGGAAAGAGAGGAAGAAAAGAGAGGAGTGAGAGAGAATAAAAAAAGAAGAGGGGGAATTAGAGTGGCTACAGCAGCGTTTCTGTGTGTGTGTTTGTGCGTGTGCGTCAACGGTGTGTGTGTGTGTGTGTGTGCACGTGTGTTTGTATGTGTGCTTAAGAATAACAGATCATATTGGCATATAGGTGGTGGATCTACGGCCCTTGGCGTGGTTAAGCCTCCTCCCTGAGCATCTCTCAGCAGATGAATGTTGTCGGCGTTAATGAGGCTACAATGGCCTTGTTAGTGTGTGGTGTTATTTGGCGTTTGGCTTTATGATCATTCACAACAATAAAATATAACGGCTTGAAAGATGGCCACTCTCCGGGAAAAAGCCAATGAGAGAGTGGGTGGAATAGAGAGAGAGAGAGAGAGAGAGAGAGAGAGAGAGAGAGAGAGAGAGGGGGAGAAGGAGAGGGAGAAAGAGAGAGAGGGAGAGAGAGAGAAGGAGCGAGAGAGAGAGGGGGGGGGAGAGAGAGAGAGAGAGGGAGAGGGAGAATGAGGGAAGAATATGCGTCCAAATGCATGTGTCGTCTACCTCACGACTGGAATAAACTGCAAAACACCATCATGGCGCCTCGGGCTTCAGAATTTTTATTGAGTCCAATTGTAAATGCTTTTATAGTTGAAATGTTTAAATGTAATGATTTAAAATGATGTGTAGAATGTGATGTTTCATATGTTTTACATTTCTGTTTGAGATCTTGGCCCCATGTACACGTGAGAGAGAGATAGAGACAGAGAGAGAGAGAGAGAGAGGGGAGAGAGAGAGAGAGAGAGAGAGAGAGAGAGAGAGAGAGAGAGAGATGCAGAGAGTAATGGGGAGAGCTACCCAGCAGGATGATAAAGGAGTTAATAAGTGAGCGAATGTGAACCTTTGATGAATGGATCAGGGAAGCCCTTACACTTATCAGCACTTTCCCTTAAAGACACCATGTACTGTTTTAACAACTATGCTCACCCACACATACCCGCAGACAAACACACACACACGCACACAAACACAGACACACACACACACACACACACAGATAATGCTCTTCCTGCTTTGACAGGTCCATCAGAGCATGTGTCCGTCCGACTCTTCCCATTTGTGGTCCCCGCTCCTGGCCTCACCACTCCCTCTCTTCTCTAGAGCCACCAGCTGCTCGTCGGTTCCTTCTCAATGTAACGCAGGTTGTGGAGCTCATGTAGTACGTGAACGGCTGCCCTTGACCTTTAGGAGTCTGTTAATGTGCCCCCCCCCCCTCCCTCCTCTGGCCTACAGCAGTGGAGAGGGCAGAATGAACATGAGAGGTGGTATGTGAGTGTGTAGGCACAGTGTGTGTCTGGGTGTGTGTCTGGGTGTGTGTGGGTCCGGGAGGGAGTGGTTCTCTCATGAGGAGCCGTGGCTCCTGGGGTGTGACAGGGGGTTCTGATCAGAAGCTGCTGTGATGTACACCGCTGGCCGCGTGAGTGTGTGTGTGTGTGTGTGTGTGTGTGTGTGTGTGTGTCTGTGTTTGTGTGTGCGTGTGTGTGTGTATGTTTGTATGTGTGTGCGTGTTTGTGTGTGTGTGTCTGTAGTAGTCTGTGTGTGTGTGTGTGTGTGTGTGTGTGTATGTTTTTGTCTGTTAGTGTGATTCTATCTGTGTGTGTGTCTGTGTGTGTGTGTGTGTGTGTGTGTGTGTGTGTGTGTGTGTGTGTGTGCTGATGCTGATGTGTGCTCCATCACCCGTGTCCCAGCCACTGTTCCTCCTCTGCCAGCCTCCTGGGTGGGGCTGGTCGCGCTCTCCCAGGAGGACTCGTGTAGGAATGCTCTGAGGGCTCCCCTATGCCTCTCACTGCAGCGAGATGAATATTTTATACAGTCTTTTGTTATTGTAAAATGCTAATCTGATCAGCCGCAGCTTTAGAAACAATAAATATTGGATTTGATCGTGCCAATTTCAGAGTCATATTGTGAATCCTGAATGATGAAGCATAGCAAGTGCGCGTGTGTCAGCGATATGTGACAGTGTGTCGGTGAAAGTGTGTGTGTGTGTGCATGTGTGTGCCATATAAAAGCACATGTGACTGTCTGTCTGCGTGTGAGTGTGCGGGTGTGTACATGAGCGAGTGCTTGTGTGTGTTACGTGCGTGTGTGTACGCGATTTGTGACTGGGTGTGTCTGTGTGTGTGTGTGTGTGTGTGTGTGTGTGTATGTGTGCCTATATGAATGTGCTGTGTACGTTCATGCATGTATGCGTGTGTGTGTGTGTGTGTGTGTGTGTGTGTGTGGGAGTGTATGTTTGTTGGGACGTGCGTGTATGAACGTACGTGTGTGTGTGTGTGAAAGAATAAAAGTGCATGAAAACCAGGACATAAGAAGTAAGGGGGAGGCCATTACAAAGGATGGCCTGTGTCTTTATGGGCCAGTCCTTCTTTCCTGAACGTGGTAGGCTGCCACTTGGAATACCAATGTTTCACCACAGTCAATCAGGAAGCTTATTTCAGAGTCAACAATTAGATGAAGAATCTTCGGTCTATTATGGGATAGTGGCAGGAGTATGTGAGGGTGCTATCGTCGTCATTGGAAGTTTGCCTTTAGCATACCTTATTCAAGTAGTGTTGTAGAGTATGTTGTCAGGCCTCAGATCCATTTCTGAACAGCACTTTAGCATGTCTCGCTCCGGGGGTAACGTTTCAATTGGATTGGTCCCCCAAGGAGACGCTGGTGGAATGCAGTTTAAAGCTTGATGCCACTAGGTGTTAAATCAACACGCACACACTCACACAGGCACGCACGCACAAACACACACACACACTTGCACTACCCCTCCCCCCACACACACACACACATACACACACACACACAAGCACACAAACACACACACACACACACACACACACACACACACACACACACACACACACACTATCTAATTCACACAGATTTTCAGATCATTCACCCATTCCACAGTGTTCACAGTATGACTGAAACACAGTCCACCTCACATTGCCTAAAGGGAGTTTGGGTTCTGATTGAGCTCCATATTCTCTGAGAGGCTCATTGATTAGAATACTTAATGTCATTTCTCTCTCAGCTTCTACGCTTTCGCCCGCGTTCATTTCCCACTCTTTTTGCCGTGACTGATGTAAGACATTGCTTTGGAAGGCAATTTGTGATCCCCTCTTTAAGGTAAATGGACACACACACACACACACACACACACACACAGTAATTTATATTCCGCCACACAGTCATTAAAGGTAATGGACGTGGTCGCCCAAACACAACGAATAGAGTCAGTTTGCTTTGAGGCAAGTGTTGAATTGTATTATTAACACATGTGTGATTCCAAACACACACACACACACACACACACACACACACACACACACACACACACACACACACACACGTGCCTTCGCTCTCCCTTTCTCTCACTCTCTCTCTCTCACCTCACACTCACCATACTTGTTAATGATTCAAATAGCTTTTCTGACTTTTATGGTTCATTAGCCCGTTAGGATTAGGTTTTGAAAACACAAACAGACACACACATGAGCAGAGCCACACACACACACACACACACAGATTGTCTCCTTTCCTTTCTCTTGGTCTCTCAACGTGGGGTCTCAGTCAAGCGTCAGTCATCCAGCAGTAGGACCCCTTCGATACACTGCACTGGGCTCTTGGTCACAATAATCCTCCTTCACGGGCTGAAAGGTAAGGGATGAGACAGAGGGGGGGGGGGGGTCAGCAGAAGGGAAACATATCATCGCTTCCTCTGAGGAATGAACGCTGGCTCAAGTATACTGAGAAAGATGAGGCTTGAAGTGAGTCGCTGGAATGAGGGGGAAATACGTGCTCGCATACAAGCCATCAGCCTATCAGCTGACAGCTAACGCCCTTCAATCAAACTCACGTACTCTGATTTAAACCTTCCACCTCACACACACACTCTCTGCAAAGTTAAGTGTGCTGGCTGGCTTTGCCCCACCATCAACCCAGCCTCCACCTGCTGTGGTTCTTCTCTGTGTTTCACATCACTAACACAATGTGTGATTGAGATATCTGATGCACACCACGAGGGGATGGTGAAGGGTTCCCTGTTGGTACGCTGTATCTGACCTCTTTCAATCATACAACAGGTAGCGCCCTGAACGCCTGGAGCCATACCCCCAAACTAAAGTGTAGTACCACGTCATGCAATAAAGGGTTAAGCACAGGACTAGAGTGTCCCGCCTGAGGATGCTACGCTCTTTGTTGGCCTGGATGACGAGCAGCCATTAAGAATGAATGTAAATGGACTGCATTTATATAGCGCTTTTCTAACCATTGGCCACCAAAAGCTCTGTACAATATTGCCTCACATTCACACACCGACGGCGGAGTCAACCATGCAAGGCGACAGCCGGCTCGTCAAGAGAAGTCAGGGTGAGGTGCCTTGCTCAGGGACACCTCGACATTCAGCTAAGAGGAGCCGGGGATCGAACCAGCAACCTTCAGGTTACCAGCCTACCCACTCTGCCTCCTGAGCTACTGCCGCCCGTTGAAGGCGTAACTCTCACAGACGGTGGGGTAATTAGGAGAGACTTTGACGTGTGTCAGCGGAGGAGAACAACAGACACGGAGTGAGAGGTGACAGAAGGAGAATAGAGGAACAGGGACAAGAGTGGAAGGCAGAGGCAAGTGGCTCATTTCAATGTAAAAAGCTGGATTACTGTTTCTGGCTGATAAGGAGATGAGTGTGTCGCGCAGGCAGCTCTCTCCCCAACAACAATACTGCTAATATAATGTTCTTGGTTCCAACAGAGTCATTTCATAGTTTAATAAGCACAGACACACACAAACACACACACAGACACACACAGGCAGGCAGAGGGATGCAAGCATAAACACACAGGCACGTACACACACCAACACACACACACACACCCACACACACATACACACACACACACACACCATCATGCAAGCCCAGACGCACACAGGCAGGGGTAGCAAGCACGTACAGAAGCACATACACACATGTTATTATCACACACACACACACACACACAAATACACACACATTGGCCTGAAGCGAGCACTAATGGTCTGTCTAATTCAAATTCAATAGCATAAGCCTAGGAATACAAAAACATATTTAGGCCCCAACGTTTACTCATAGTGTGAATGTGTGAGAGGATGTTGGAGGTTAATCGTGCCCTGTATTAAAGAGAGCTAATTCTCTACAAAGAGCACATCATCAGCCAGTGCTTTGAACCTGCACAATGCGACTCATTCACATCCTCACATCCAATTCCATTGTCGGCCATTTTACTTTCCTCGACGCGTGAACAAATTGTTGTTTTGTGCGGGCTGGGCCGGGAGTCACTGACATAAAGTGTATAATTAAGATCCATTATGCCACAGCCTGCATCGCCCTGCGTGAGTGACTGGCTTTGTTTGCTTCCAAACCGAGCACACATTGCGCCACGCAGATATGGATGTTCATGTGGTTTCCATACCTACGGTGGAGGCTTGTGTTTACTGTGGGGAGCGTGCGTGCTGCTCTGTGCAAGCAGAGGCATTGGTAGATATGAATAAGAAGAAAAGGGACCACAGGCCTTGTGTTCCCTTCAGTACGCCTACCTGGCTGTCAAACAAGGGATCCACCCCTCGTCGGAAAACCAGGAGAACTAACTCATATTGACGGAACACCTCTTCGTCAAACAGACTAAAATGCTCATTCACCAAACATCTATCTCACACACATTCTATCAAGAACATATCCATGAAGCCTTATGAATACGCCCACAATGTATGATAACGCATGCGTCACACATTATTATTCATCATCATAACTCCTCTCATGTATTATGCATGTGTGTGTAAAAGGAGAAAATATGGTCTTCCTGTTGGTTTATGCACTGTATCTTGAGCTTGAGTGAAGGAACGATACACACGCGTTCAACTCCTTGCTACCACGGTCAACAGGCTTGTCGCTGTAAAGCATCTCCATGAAATAATCCTTGGCAGTGCTCTGAATAGCGCAATGAATAACAGTTCATTTCACTTGAAGGGAAAGATATAGACCTGCGGTACATCTCAACTCGACCAACATAACCACAACTGAAGTATTGGTTTATCTTTGAAAAAGGAGAGTTCAACATGTAAAAGAAAGTAAGCAGATTTGTTTTTAAACAGCAGCTATTAAAATGGAATAGATTCTTCTTGCTGTGGTGCGATATCATGAATATCGTGAATTATGGCTGGTAAATCCAAAGGAATATTCATCTATAATTAATCATAGATATATTCAGTGTTTTGTTTTTTGCTTATTGCATGTTATGGCGTGGATCCACAACTGAGTCTGTACCGTTGATTATTTGCAGTAAAAATATAATTGGCACCTAAAAATAGCCTTCTTCTTCTGTTTTAGTGTAAAATCAACTAATTATTTCAAACGCACGCCGAGTATTAATGGTTGGATACATCATACAACTGCGATTATGTAATTTGTCACATCATGGAAACATGTGTAAACAACCAACTACATAATTGTATATGCATTTCTAAAAACACCACCTAACACGCCACCAATCAACGCTTCTGTCGACAATTGCGGAGGGCGTGTGGACCCTGGGTGGGTAAACGTAGTCTTAAACAAATGTTGACCGATCATAAAGCCAAGCAGTACACGGCCTTTGTTGTTTCAATCTCCACGTCTTTGAACGACGGCCGACACCCTGGCTGTGCATTCCAGGAGACCCGCCTGTAAGAGCTGGCCAAGCCAAACGGCTTCTGTGAGCAGCATCAGCATCACAGTTTGAGCCGGCTCAAAACAAATCCTTATAATAAACCGGGGATGATTGATGGGGTGCTCTCGAAGCACTGTAAGCCATCTGCTGCGATGGAAGACGCCGCTCAACCCCCCCATACGCCGCGCGAGAGGGGCCGCTGGAAGCAAACGCAATTCTTCACACGCTGACAGTTCTCGCCATCCGTTTTCGTCTCATTATTTCACTTTCTTCCCTCCGTCCCCTCGTGGCGGCCTGCCTCCGCCTCGACGCAGGGCGGGGGAGGGGCCAGTCGAGCGGCGCTCTGAAGCACGGACGTGAGGCAGGGTAAGGGTTAACATGGAGTACATTCTGTCCGTAAGCTCCCCCCGTTCAGAGCCCAGTGACCGACACACTCATTCTCAGCGAGCCAAACGCCATTTCATGGGAATCCAGAGAAACCATGGCAACCCAGAGGCCTTGGGCTTCATGAGTAGGGTCAATGGAGTGGATGAAAAAAAGAAAAGAGAGAGAGACGGAAGTCAAGTTTAAAGGGAAACAACTGAATGTGTGCGACCGCTGCTGTGATGCAGGAGGCCGGGATGGAGGGAGAGGGTCTGTTGATGAACTCACCATAACCGCCACACTTAGCAGGCTCTTAGTGTTCCCTGCTTTACCGGCTCCAGCTCGATTCACAAAGTGTAGGCCAATGAGAATCCACAGAGTGCAATGAGAACAGTCTTTCTTTTCTGTCTTTTTCTTTCTACAGACTTATGGTTGGTGGGTGGGTGTTCTCCCTCGCCGCTCTGCCTCTAAACCTCATTTCCTTTTCGTCTTGAACCGTGACTCTCTGTGACGGTTGTTCCTTCTCTCTCTCTCTCTCTCTCTCTCTCTCTCTCTCTCTCTCTCTCTCTCTCTCTCTCTCTCTCTCTCTCTCTCTCTCTCTCTCTCTCTCTCTCTCTCTCTCTCTCTCTCTCTCTCTCTCTCTCTCTCTCTCTCTCTCTCTCTCTCTCTCTCTCTCTCTCTCTGTATGGGAAGGTCAGTGTGAGTCAGCGGTCTAGCTCGCCCAGAAGGAAGGGCCATCAGGGTTGGGCAGGGGCAGTATGGGACGTGGATGTGATGTAAGGATGGCCGATGCACTTTGATGTCATGCCGTACTCAGAGTTGCACAACGTTTTATGTACCCGTGAAATTTTGCCACGGCCGTTACCTAATCGGGTGGAATTAACATTGCCCGTTGGTAACTTTGCAACCATGTCAATTGATTTTGGTTGTAGCTAATAAGCAGGGTTTTAATTAATACACTTTTGTTTTCAATGCCATGTTAAACTGATGATTATGTCTTCAACAATATAGTTGCTATAGTTGTTACCAGGCAACCTCATTCCCCATTGACTAAAAATATTACACAGTTTAAAGATAATTTAATGATCGTATGACGTATCACATTTCCTTGTCATTACTCGTACAAAGTACTATTATTTGCAGGTGCGGTAGAAGTATCTGATTTGGGCATTATGAATAACACGGCTCCACAACTTATACTATGATTATTATTATGATTTAGGTGTAAATTAGATTCAAGTGAATATTTACACTAATCTTCCTCTGTTGTCCAAGCTCATCCTATCCGCCGGATGAATCAATATGGACCTCAAGTCCTTCAATTTCCTTCAGCCAACATTTAATTTGCATAGATTTAAAAGTGTATGCAATGACTCAGGCCTGGGTTTATTTAATATTTTATAATGAACTTCACTGTGGCTCGGCCAACAAATATGAGGATTACACCTATCCCTTTTTAATGTAAATCTCATTTACTTTTATGAGAAATAAATAGGATTACATTTAAGTCAAAAAGCAGTTTTAAAGAAGTGTATTGGCAGTTTATAATGAGACCATGGCAATGAAACCATTGACTTTGTGATTATATGTGTAAGAATCATCGTCATCTTCTCTTGGTAGAGTGCTTGATTCATGGTTGTGCTGTGCACAAACCCATATTCTGGGGTTAGAACTAAGCACACACGCACACACACACACCATCCCCTTACCCCTTTCTCTGATTCAATAAGTTATTATGCCAATCAGTGATCTGTCAGGTTCAGTGACATCCACAATAAAAATTGGTCAAATATAATAAATTAGACTTGTCATATCTACGTTTCTAGTGTTTGTGTTGGAAGGAAAAATGTGCATAGCTGCACACATCTGCATGTTGCAGCAATGATGCTCAGGGCATGTCTGACGGGACTGCTCGCATCAGGGGGCTTCTAATACATCCTCTGTGGGAGGGGAAATATTAAACACCAACATTTTGTAGAAAAAAAAAAAGATGGGTGAAAAAATTAATGCAAGGTTTAAAGGAGATAGATGCAGGATACTATAAGAGAAATAGGGTACAACAACGTGTTCATGTTGGGCTGTGGAATGAACGAGTCAGAAATGTCTTCCCTCCATGTACTGGTATATCAGAGCGGCTGTTTTGAATCCTAATCTACACTATAAATAAATAACAGTACTTGGACAAACTGTACCACTGTGCTTCAGAATAGAGAGGCGTAGAGCACGGTGCTATCGACTCTGTTTGATGCTGCTCCAATGTTTCACTGTGTTAGCATGGGAGACCAAACATTAGATCAAAGAAGCTGGTCTTTGTTATTTATTTCCATAGGCTTTTTGAAAATGTGTTGTTGTATATGCACTAGATGCACACATCTAGATAGAAAGGACGTCATTGCCAAGTTGCGTATGGGGATGTGTATGGTGTGCTAGTCTGCACATATGTGTGTCTATTTGGAATAAATGATTAGCATGCGGTAAAAGTAAAACCAGAACCAAAGTATTAGTCAGCCTGGGGAAGTGAATCATCCATATGCAGAAATACTACCGCAGTTACCATGACTAACTACTTAACTGCAAAGAATAATTCATAATATATTATTTTATCTACCCCGGACATGACTTAATCTCAGACATTTATCATCTGTCTGGATGGTCTGTGTTACTACGGAGAACACATTACCCACACTGGGAAGAACCCAACGCTTTGGTTCTGAAGACCTGAGTCATCAATATCCACCATTTTAGATTTAGATGTTTTTTTTTACAACTGCAATCAAACAGAATTATTATCCCGTTTTTATCTATCTCTTACTAATGCCATCACATCACCACAGTGGATTAGAACATAAAACTATGATTTTGCGAACGAAAAAAATTACAATAAAAAGATCTGTTTCGTGGTATTATCCCATTAAATAAGCAGTTAGGCGTTAGTGCTGGGAGATGAAACAAATGAGAAATAACGCTTTTTTCCAATTTCTCGTAAAACCTAATCTCTTAACCTCAGTGGGCGCGGAAAAGCGAAGTACACATTTCTAGATGAAAGTGGGGCTGGGGAATAGCCCAGCCCTGTTCACCAATTCCTCTGCACACTGCAAGAGACTTCATTAACAGATATAGATCTTTAAGCTCAAGGACTTATTCCTAACAAACCCTTAACCCCTACCTCTCTAGACAGCTTGCCATGGACCCTTATCCCTGTCTCTATGTCATTTAGCAGATAGCATCGGCCAGGGAACCAGACGGACAGTGTAGCAGCCAGGGGTGTGGCCCGAGCTAAATAGCTTATTGAGAGGGGAGGCTGAGACAGAAGAACGAAGAACGAACAAATGCTTTACGGTTGTGTGACGTACAATGCGTACGTCATCTGTTCTTAAACAAGAAACACGAGGTAAAGGCGGGATGTCCACGAGAGCCATTTTTCCAAATTCCAACTGTAAACTAGAGGGTATTTTGGTCTTTAAAACAATAGCTACGTTGTATTCGGTTTTAGCCAAAGCCCTCTGGAGAGCTAATCACATGCTGTTCAGACTACAGCAGGTGAATTTTGGCAATGTGGCTGCGAAGGATTCCCCCATTCAGACGTAGGGTGTGTGACAACAGGCTGGTACCTCTAGGTACATTACATCCCAACTGTATAAAGATTTTTTTCCTAACTAAGCTCCTGGCCAAAGTCTCCTATACAACCCCCTCCCCCCCAACCGGGTCCTTCAGTCCTTCTCATTCACCAGCCCCGCCGGTAGCACGCCTATGGGTGAACTTCAAGAACAAACACCGGTGGCGAACGCAGCCCGAGCTACCGATTGGCAGGGAATATCCTCCCGGTAAATAAACAAATAAGTGAAGCAAACAGGTGTCACAAGCTCCATGCAAACATCCCTCAGAAGCAGTGCCAAAAAAAGAGGACAAAGAGAGAGCGAGAGCTGGAGAGACACACCACGCCTGAGGAAGGACCACAACTCATCTCCAACGAGGCAACATCTGGACCTCTGTGCGACGGCCGCTAACCCGGCAGCGCGGGACGCGGAAACACGCACCCCTGGACGATATGGGTGGATGTAAGCCCCACTGGGTTCTGCTGCCAGCCGCGGGGGGGCCACGGTGGTTATATCAGCCGGGGCACTCACCTCATGTGAGCAGGGCTGGTTGGCTCGAGTCTGTATGCAAAGTGAAGTGAGTTTGCTCCTAGCTTTTGAGTATTAGCATTAGAATGGAACATGAAGGGGAATAAGGCTGTAAAAATAAATAACGGGATTGCCTCCATCTCTGCCCACTGGTTTTAATATTTATACAAGAAAGGACTTGGGCAAACACACACACGCACACACACACACGCAGGGCTAATGGTCTCTTAGATGTCTGAGGATCAGGCAGTGGTGATATGAAGAGCATGACAACCACCAGGACTCATGTGACCCCAGAGTGTTCTGCTTTGTGCCGAGCGAGGAACACCCACGGTATCATCATGAGCCAGCGGTGGCATATTCAGCAGCAGCAGCGGAACAATTTCCTGAAGGAGAAAGTAGCCCGGTAAGAGTGAGCCCCTTCTGCCTTCAACCCACGCTGTATCCCCCGTGGTCCGTCTTCAGAGCTGAGAGGGAGACCACATCATCACATACAATAAAGTACAATAGCAGGCGTCTGCTGGGTTTTCCATGGCGATGCGTTCGCATTAATGAACGGACGCAAAGGTCGGCTGTCTTGAGGCAGTGTTTTTCCTTTGCTTTTATACCTGCCGTCAACGTTTCCTTTCTGTAAGGCCAGGGGGACATGCTGCGGTCGGAGCCGGTTTGAACCTGCAGTCTCATGATCCAGCGATGCTGTGCTGATAACCATAACGTTGTCTGATTTGTTTGTTTTTATTTGATTTATTTATGCATTTTCCGGGGGAAAGTATTTATTATTTTTGATGTTGCTGCGGTTGAATGAAAAAAGGTGTCCAATGGATTTGTTTTGAATCATTGTACCGTAATATTATTTATTCCTCAATCTGATTGGGCAAAAAATAAAATGCCTTAAAGGCATAAAAAATGTAGCCAATTTTTTAACACATGAAAAACTGTCTCGCTGTTTCCAGTCAGCTCTCTGCACAACGCCAATACCCACCATAATTATCACTATGGTTGTAATTGCCTCTGTGTCCTCAAGTAGACACAATTGAAGAGCTTTTTGTGCAGTCCTAAAACCTCATTAATGAGCCACTGGCCTCGAATTGCATTTGATTGGCTGTCTTAAAAAAACAATGGCAATAGTGACTGGTCGACTAAGGGCCACAGCATAAGGTCACGCCAAAGGACTTCTGTTACCATAGAAACCAGATCTATTTATTTATGGTGCTGGTTGGCCTTTCCACTGCCTGCCGTCATAGTGATCCAGATTGACAGATTGACAACAACAACAACAGAAGACAGTTTTTTGTTTTGCTTCCTCAATGCTGCCAAATGTCTGTAGGAGGAATTAGTGTAGTTCTGTTTAGTCATTCCTTTATCTTCAGCATTTTGAATTGTTCCTCAGTAGGGTCTGTTTAAAAACACATTTCCATCTCACATCTAGCAATTGTTTGTTTTTATTATCCTTAAATGATGAATATGTGTGAGTATTCATACCTCACCATGAGCATATACTGCGTGTGAAAGTATCCTCTGCCTGGTCCCTGGGTAACAAACCAAAGGAGGGTTCAGGAAATCCACTTATTTGATCTGCATAGAGCACCACTGTGGAGTATAATGCAGCATTGTACATCGCTCACTCAAAGAGCCATTCATTGATATATTAAGTAAACGCACAGGAACATAAAAGGCCATTCCTCAACATAGTGTGTGTGTTTTATCTCTCCTCTCTTTTCACTTGACTAAACAGCTTAAACACTGAGATGAATATTTTTGATGGAAGAAGAAAATAGAAGATGAAAGTATCTCTGATTAGAGAAATACAAACCACAGGTTTATTTTATTTTGTATATCCTCCTTGATTTCCCCATAAAAATAGTGTTGCTTTAAAATAAACTAAGAAAAGGAAAAGAAAAAACCAAATATATGTTTCAATGTAGTCCATGGAAAAGCCCCAATATCAAACATTCATTAAGTTTTTTTCATTTTAATCCTTTCGGTTTTTCTCCAAAAGCAGGACGGCCAGCAAAGCCTTATATTACTGCACCACATCTTTCTCCCTCTTTGAAAAATTAGCATTGAATGAGCCCTTGCAGATACAAGTCAGGCAAATGCTGTAATGCATTACTAAATTAGCCCTAAACACTACACAAGCCATTATGAAGCATGTCACAGCCCAGGGTAACATAAAGAATACAGACTGCAACCAATGACAAAATGGTAATTGCAAAAAAAACATCATTAGCTTATGCTTCATCGTTGCTAGTTGAATCTCTGGGAATCTTGTGAGCACGCTAAACATGTTCAGATACACTACGACTATGAAGCAGGCTCGCCAAAGAAAGGCCAGTTAGCTACAGCAAATTGAGGGTTAAACACTAGCTGCAGAAATTCACTGCAGTGGAAAAGCATTTGGCTGATAGCTACTAAACAGCCAATCCTGTGCCACAAATCTGTGCCACTCCACTGCTGTCTTGGACAAATGTAATTAAAATTCTGCCTGGGTTTCTGAAATAATCGAAAATAATGTGAATTGCATATAATATTTTGGACTGTATAAATTGAAGTATAATTTGGGGGCTCTGTTCAAAAACATGTGTATGAATAAGGAGTCCTTTTCTTTTTCTGCATTCTAAACAGCATGACCAGAACACAAAACAAAACTTAATCTAGACAGGACAACTTGGTTTTATCAATCACAAAAGCAATTTAATATATTTTCTTTCTTTTTTTTTTTTAAATAGAATCCATTGGTTATTAGAAAATAGTTTAAATTTTATTTTCTTTTCTAATATAATCTGCATCTGTTACCAATGCATTTAGAATTATCTATATATATATATATATATATATGTGTGTATTTTTTTTCATATACATATACGTATGTATAGGCATATACAAGAAACAAACAAACCCAAAAAATCGTCTCTTCTTTTGTACTTTTCGTACAAAAGAAAGTTGCCATTTTGTTCTTTGTGCATTCTATTGCATGGAGTGATGGACAGAGACAGTCCCAGACAGGAGCCCTCACCCCTCAGATCTGGGTCTCTTGGACCTTCTCCTTGCCGTGAGTGCTCTTAATGACATAGGACTCAGCAATGGTGCTGATGTGGCTGTGCTGTCTGACAGAGCGATGGAGGGAGTTACCTAAATTGTTCTGGGTCCAGTGGGCTCCGTGGGGTCCATAGGCCCCGCGGCGACAGGACGAAGAGGAGGAGGAGGAGGCCACGTACCCCGGCTTGAAGGTGTTACTGTTGTGCTCCACTAAGGTGGGCAGCACCAGCACCGTGTCGTCCGAGCCGCTGGACCCGGACGTTGGGGGAGGCCCCGGCTGAACCTCCTCCTCCACCTGGATTATTTCTATGGTCCTGGCCGCAGCCACCGTGCTCCTCTGCTGATGCCGCTTCCGCAGCTTATAGAAGGCGATCAACATGGCCGCCGCCAGCAGGGTGACGGCGACGAAGCAGCCGATGATGATCTTGGTGGTCTTCATCATCTCGTCCAGGCTGGCGGGGGGCCCGCTGGGGATCCTGGCTGTGGGGGAGGCCACCTGCTTTGGGGTCTGTGTGGTCTGGAGCAACACGGTGGGGGTCGAGATGAAGACCGGCTGAAAGACCGAGGGGGAGGCGGGCGCCGTCGGCTTGGGTTTGGGGGTCTCTTCCACCGTGGGGTCCACCACCTCCACCGTTACCGTGGTGAAGTAGGACAGGTTGGAGGTGTTGAGCTCGGCGTTGCTGACATTCAGGTAGGCCGAGGCGTTGGAGTTCCCCGCCATGTTGGTGACCGAGCAGGTGTATGCCCCCGTGTCGGACGGGAGAACGTTGGAGAAGTTCAGCGTCCCGTCGTTGAGGACCGATATCCGCGGGTGGGACGACCCGTGGGTCAGCACGGTGCCGTTGGGGAGGAGCCACCGGACGGAGCTCATGGCGGCAGTGCGACACTTTAGTTCTGCCACCCTCTCGGCCGATATATTCAGGTCTTTAGGAGCGTCTAGTATGAAGGGCGCTGAGCACTGGAACGTGGTCTGGTCCACCTCCACCAGGTAGCGGCCTTTCATGTGAAGCGGGGTGTGGCAGCGCCCGCAGCAGGTAGAGTTGGTGGGGATGTATTCTCTTAGCCACCAGGAGAGCCACACCACGTCGCAATCACAACGCCAAGGATTGTGGTGCAGGTGCAGCTCCACCAGGTACTGCAGGGGGGTGAAGAGGTCATGAGGCAGAGAGGAGAGGTTATTGTGGGCGAGATTCAGCTCCACCAGGGCTGTGATGTCATCAAATGCATTTCTCTCGATGGTCGTTATGGCCGAGTTCATAATCCACAGTTTACGTAAAGACTTCAGCCCGCGAAAGGCCCCGGGCCTAAGTTCAGGGAAAACATTCTCGGATATCTCTAGTTCCTCTAAGCCTATCAAAGGGGAGAGATAGGGAAACTCCCGGAGGTTACACATTCCCAGGTTGAGGTACTTCAGATTCTGAAGGCCCTCGAAGGCTCCGTCAGAGATGTACTCCAACTTGCGCAGCTCCCCGAGGTCTAACCTCATGAGGGAGGGGACCCGGTTGAAGGCGTACGACGGGATGCTCTCGATGGGGTTGTTCCGCAGCCACAGCTCCCTCAACTTGGACAGGTACTCAAAGGCTCCGCTGGGGATGACCGTCAGCCTGTTGTCAAACAGCTCCAAGGTGTTGAGGCTGGTCAGTCCGTTGAAGGCCCCTACCTCAATCTGCCTGATGGCGTTCCTACCGAGCTGCAACACCTCCAGGTGATGCAGGTGTCTGAACGTGTCGGCCTGGATGGTCTCTATGCTGTTCTCCATGAGGTTCAGGTACCGGGTGTTGGCTGGGATGTTGGGAGGCACCCTGAGCAGGCTTCGACGGGTACACACCACCTTGCTGAGCTGGTTAGTGCAGGAGCACACACCTGGGCAGTTCTGTGGGTTGGCCGAGCCCAGCGCAGGGCCCGAGGCCTGGCACACACTGAGAGCTGGCAACATGAGGGAGAGCACGGCAAGCAGGGCTGCGTTCCAGGTAGGCTGCAGAGTTACCCGGCCCAAAGGACTCATGGTGTGTGGGGCGCATTATTCTGCATGGTTTTGGGAGGTGACACGCGCCAACGGACTCACCATCCTAGCCTGGCTGAAGCAGGGCAAGGATCCAAACTTCCATCGACAGAGCAGGGAGAAGCTACGCAGAAACAGAAGCAAATAGGACAGAAGGAAGGGAAAATGAGAGAGAACATGGAAGAGAGAAGGAGAAAGATTAATGGGAGCAAAGAGGCAAACAAGTGCAGCAATAAAAGACACAGAACATAAATCAGGCAGAAATCACTCACCTCATTAGGGTGAAAATGTGAACGTGGTCCTCCTCTGGAATGTTACAGAGACCACATTTGCGTGCGGTTCAATTATAATTCCAATTATTGACAAGACAGGTGAAATAGATGTTTCTTTTGTTTTCCCTCGCTGGAAAAGTGAGGTGGTCCTCTGTCAGCCAACAGTGCAAAATGGCTTCTGGTCGGGGGCACTGAGATCAGCATGTAAAGCCCTCGGAGGCTCAGGTAGAACAAGGAAGGCTAGGCAGGTGCCTGGCTTATATCTGCCCCTAGAAAACGCTTTCCTAACCGGCTCCAGAATCCAATCTGCCTCTCCGACAAGAGCGTGTCACAACGATCCATAACCAGAGAAGAAGGCAGTCTGACCAGGGACCGAGAAGTGACTAAAGGAATTCAATCAAAAAAAAATAAATCCTCACTTCTATCTGGTATCCAAGATGTGTTTCACCGGGCTGTAGGTCCTCCATCCGTCCATCCGTCCAGTGTCTGTCTATCCGGCTTTTCTTTCCTGTCCGACAAAGTCCCCTTTCCCTGACTTTGCCCGGGGCTAGACAGTGGCTGATTAGCCCCTGCTGATGGTGACTGGAGAAAGAGGAAAAACGCTAAAGGACTCCTGGCGTAGTCCCCCCAGCCCCCCCCCCTCGCATCCCCTCCGCTCCGCGTTCCTCCTCGTCTTCTACCACCACCGACTCCCCCCACCAGCGCTGCCTCCACCCCTCCCTCCCTCCCCCCGTTGTCGAGCTGGCCCTAGTCG
>NC_136942.1:958607-961107 GCF_949987615.1 Pollachius pollachius | reverse complement strand
AAATAAATAATTTCATTTGATTTATGTGCATGTGCCACCCTTGTATTAATCGTCAAACGACTCAGGGTGAAAAAAAGAAACGACGCCCTCCTGCCAATCTCCCCTCAGGATTTCCCCTTGGGGGAATCCTGGCTGCCCTCTTGCAGAGCATTCCACTTCCACTTAGTGGTTGTAACAATAGCCTCTTGAACCTGAGGGGGTGGTTTACAAACCCCCACAGCGCCATCGCTCTCAAGGAGTATGGTTGACCACAGAACTTAATTTTGTTATCATGTGCTGGTCTCCATTGGATTCTGTTGTGTCCTTTCTCATGGCCTCCATCGGGGACATTTGGATTGTCTGTCACATAGAAAACCATGGGCGAGACAAAAGACAGAAGAGACTCACTAGTGCTAAAACAGGATTTAAAGGATAGACTGAAATAACTAGTCGGCAGAATGCAGAAAGGTACTGAGACATCGACGCCGGAGCAGTACAGTAAAAACGGAACAAATCTCTAACATTGTTCCATGTTTAGTTGGAAAACCGAAGAGCGTAAGACACGAACAAGACATTCGGCGCAGTCGGGGTTCCTTATCAAGTTGTGGCAGATGCCTTTCAGCTCCGCCCACTTCTGCTTCCAATCACAAGACAACTACTAATTAAACTAATAATTAAAACATATGGCCACCTGCACACCTGTGACGGAGCATGTGTGTCGCGGAGCTGGTGAGCGAGCCACAAAGAAACCCGCAATAGAAAACATCTGCTGGTGGATGAGGTGTCACTGAGACGGCTATCCCGACGGCTGTGTAATTACAGAACACACCGGTTTGTCACAACAACAGTTGGTCTTTATTCCTTCAGAATTCTCTAACTGCTGGACGGGACAGGACAGATCCAAGCTGAAACGGGAAGAGACACAAGCGGCTGGAAAAGATTTAGCCCGTACCTGCACTAAAGAAAGAAACCGCTGATTGAATGCAAATGAGAATTCAGCGGTTGGGTTCCGGGGGACCAGAGGTCACTGTTTCTCCCCAGAGCCGTCTTGGTGGCTCTGCTGAGAGTACATTTTGTAACAGGAGCTAGTGTGCATGCTTCAAACTGTTCTACTGCCCCGTGGTCAACACACTGTCCATTGCATTGCTGAATCGGACAGAGTATAAAGTGCTAAATTGCGCTGTGGATGGCACTGTAGACACAGCCTCCACAGCGTTAGGGTCCTGCATCGTTCTGTTAACCACCGAGTATGACCAACAAATGATTTTAATAATGCATCCAAACGATAAATAATTGTTAATAATTCATTGCATTTTTAGAGCGCTTTACAAAGTGAGTGCGTGTGTATTTGGGCAGGGGGGGGGGCATATGACACCTGGGTAATGGATGGCAGCCGCTTTGCACCAGACGCCGGCCGTGGCTGTCACAGAGGAATGAATATTCAATACGTCCAGATCGGTCTATCTGCAGATATATCCAGATAGAAGGATGAAATCAGGATGTGTTAAGAAACAGGAAGGTCTGGCAGCATTGTGGTTTCAGGCGGTACAGAGGATAGCACGGGTTCTCTTTACCTTCAGCTTCAGTCTATCAAACCCCCACCCCCTGCCCCCCATATAAATCTCCCTGCCGTCCGTTGCCAGCCAGCCAATAGGCTGGATGTTTTTGGGGGCTGTCACTCGCTGAGTGGTTGCCTAGTGATTTGTCATTACTGAGTGGGTGTTAGACTGTTAGTCCAAATGAGCTCACAGAGTGGCACAGGCACAGGAAAACACACCGCACTCACAGCGCGCTCCTAAAGCCCCCACAACAACGGCCGGGAGGAGACGGAGAGCGGGGAATGGGGCTCTGCGCCTGGCAGGGGGGAGGCGCAGGTCGACCCTGCATCAGCATTACAGGGGGGGCTGATAGGGGTTTGTGGGCCATGAGGGGACGGGCGAGCTGGGGAGGGGGGGGGCGAGGCCGCCTGCCGGGGGCTGGGTCAATACTGAGCGAGTGACTGGCTGCCCTACACAGCTGTGGGAGGGCGGGGGGGGGGGAATTGAATGTTGCAGGAAGTGGAACGGTTTGCAAAAGGGAAAAGTGTTTGTGTGTGTGTATGTGTGTGTGTGTGTGCGTGCGTGTTTCCATGTGCATGACTGCTTGTGTGTCAGTGTCAGCTTGTGTGTGTGTGTTTGTGTATGTGTGCCTTTGTGCGTGCATGTGCGGGCGTGTGTGTTGGTGTGGGTGTGACCCAGTTTACTTGTGTCTGTGTCTGTGTGTGTGTGTGTGTGTGTGTGTGTGTGTGTGTGTGTGTGTGTGTGTGTGTGTGTGGGGCCGTCATTGAGGGCTGCAAGCTGTGAAGCTAGATAGCTCTGGGGCTAATGCCAGCCATCTATAGCATCGCTCCAGAGAGCTAGCGCTCCTAGATGGCTATAGATACACACACATCTACCTACTTGTGCGGCGCTACCCAACCCGGTGGCCGTTACTGCTGACTAATGAGGTTTTAAACAGCAAGACCTCGGCTAGCAGCTGTGCC
>NC_136942.1:936107-953607 GCF_949987615.1 Pollachius pollachius | reverse complement strand
TCCAAATGCTCTCTAGCAAACTTCAAACGGGCCCGGACATGCACTGGCTTTAGCAGGGGGACACGTCTGGCACTGCAGGATTTGAGTCCCTGGCGGCGTAGTGTGTTAGTGATGGTAGCCTTTGTTACTTTGGTCCCAGCTCTCTGGATGTCATTCACTAGGTCCCCCCGTGTGGTTCTGGGATTTTTGTTCACCGTTCTTGTGATCATTTTGACCCCACAGGGTGAGATCTTGCGTGGAGCCCCAGATCGAGGGAGATAATCAGTGGTCTTGTATGTATTCCATTTCCTAATAATTGCTCCCACAGTTGATTTCTTCACACCAAGCTGCTTACCTATTGCAGATTCAGACTTCCCAGCCTGGTGCAGGTCTACAATTGTGTTTCTGGTGTCCTTTGACAGCTCTTTGGTCTTGGTCATAGTGGAGTTTGGAGTGTGACGTTGTTTGAGGTTGTGGACAGGTGTCTTTTATACTGATAAGGAGTTCAAACAGGTGCCATTAATACAGGTAACAAGTGGAGGACAGAGGAGCCTCTTAAAGAAGAAGTTACAGGTCTGTGACAGCCAGAAATCTTGCTGGTTTGTAGTTGACCAAATACTTGTTGATGTATTTGGTCATTAAATGTGATTTTCTGGATTTTTTTTTTCATTTTGTCTCTCATAGCTGAGGTTTACCTATGATGAAAATTACAGGCCTCTCTCGTCTTTTTAAGTGGGAGAACTTGCACAATTGGTGGCTGACTAAATACTTTTTTGCCCCACTGTATGTGTGTTCATGCTAGGGGTGAAATCCTCACTGGCTGTTGGTCTCATTTCAGTGTGGGAGCCAGGGTACAATGTCGCTGACCAAGGGTTTTTCTCGCTCAGCTTTTATTCAATTATTTGTATTAATCTTTATAGTTCTGGGGCCAGTAATCTTAGTTTCAGCCTTGTTGAGTTACATTCCTAGTCTGGCCACCAGGGCAATCTTTAGTGTTTCATATATGCTTTCGAAGCATTACTTCCCAATGGCTACTTGTCAGAAAAAAACGCGCACACGCACACGCACACGCACACACACACACACACACATTTATCAGGATTCTGTTGAAAGCATTGCTTTCGATTATAGTCCTGTAGACTTAAAGGATAACTTAGGAATTATTCAACCTGGAACTTTTTTTTTTTTAGAGGAAGACATTGACGCAACCATTTCCCCATAGGGTTACATCGCAGCCTGTCTCACGGCTGCAATTGCTGGAGCGGTCTCGATAAAATAGTGGACAAATTTAAAAAACGGTTGCTGCATAAATTGTTACAATATTAGGGGAAATCCCAAAGTTATCAGGTGGAAAAATCCTTAAGTTATCATTTAGCTAGAAGCCAAAGCAACAAGAATAGGGTAAGCAAGCTAGCTGGCTAAGCTAAACATTTAAAAAACGATGAGCAAATTAAAATACAGACGTAATACATTTTTAAATTATTAATTCCAAAGTAAATACAACAATATACACATACTGAATTGCCAGTAACACTTTCCATGAATACATGTTAACAGTATAAGAACTTGATAATAGTAATTGAAGTGTGAAATAATGTGAAACTCATGATTTGGTTTATAGAATTTCTAACATTTGAAAAACGCAGATCTAGTAAAAAACAGTTGGTATGTTAGGCTATACCAATCATTCTATTCATTTAGTAGTGTGTCTGTGTTAGTGGTGGGAAAGCGCACGTATGCTTATTGACATTGGAAATTGTAATGGCATGTGTGTGTTTGTTTCCGTGCGCATTAAGCTTGCTTCACTTTACCTTCGGGTAATATTGTGTTTGATACCTCTTCTGTAATACTTTTCCTGTGGAGGCGGCGGTGGGACTGCTGTGAATTTCCCCCAGGAACTCCCCCAGAGCCGCGTTTAAGGAAAAGTGTAGGGCAGCATTTTTTAAATTGGAGTCAATAGCAATTGGCAATTTGTCTACAAGAGCCAAGCTGATACTAAAGGTCATGCAAAGGTACCATTCCCTAGTGTGTGCTCTGTGGTTGACACGCACACACATATATACATACACAGATGACTTCTCAACATACAAGAGGAAAACATCACATTTTAAAGACCACACACTATTTACACCTTCTCTTTTGAACTTGCTCTCATTGATATTTTGCTACAGCTTGTTACCTATGGGATATGTAGGAACCAATGGCTTCAAAAGCACGGACCTCTGAACATTAACATAAGTTCAGGATTAGATACAGACATAACGTATTGTATGAACACAGCATCACTCAGATCTGTTTTGTATACGTACTGAAGTTGTTGAGTCATCATGATAAGGCTTGTTTCCATTCTCTCTCTCTTTCTCTTACTCTCTCTCTCTCTCTTTCTCTCTCTCTTTCCCTTGCTCCTTCTCTCTCTCCCTTGCTCTCTATCTCTTTTCCTTTTTCCACTACTTTTCAGCAGGAGGGTGTTGGCCAGCTTTGAATGCCATGTGTTTATCTACTTTTGCCAAAGCTGGAGTCAGGCCCATAACGCCTTAGTGTATTACAATATATAACAGTGTCCACACTCTTTGAGTTTGCTTGTTTACTGTTCCCACTGAACTTTCCTAATCACATTTTCATGAATTTGAATGACAACCTAGGTCATCCTTTGTCAATGATACCCTTGACGCCCATTGGTTGTGGTAGTGTGCGCACACGTTTGCGTGAGTGAGTCTGTGTGTGTGTGTGTGTGTGTGTGTGTTTTTGCATTTGGGTGCTTGCGTCCCTACATGTGATGACACTGACACCCCATTTAAGATGCCATTCCATGTAAGTGCACCCTGTGTGACCGCAACACGTTTATTATTCAAAAGCTCAGTGTAAAATACATTAAACAAGGGGATTCAACATTAAATAACAGCGCCGACCATATGGCCTCGTGGCATATTGCTGCAGTTACGACCTGTGACTAAAGCCCTTAACTTCGTCACAGTCCCAAGGGAGATGCCAACGTATGATGGCACCTTATGCACGTGGCACCAGGGGCCCAATGGCTCCACTGTGCCCAATAGGGACTCAGTTAAACAGGGAGAGGCCCCACCTTGACCGGCTTAGCACCACATCCGTCAGCACATTTGCCTTCAGCAATCTGCGGGTCCTAGTTTTGCCAATGCGTGATTAAAACAACGTACTGTGCTCCATCAACACAGGGGCTCACACTCTGGGTTTTAAAGCTTCGGCCTCTACAGGTCAGTACGTGTTTAAAGTTACCAGCAGCCAGAAGCAGGATTCCAGACCTGAAGCGAGGTATTTCGACCAACCGCAGCACGGCGTTAAACGCTACATTCCACTCACCTGCCCCTGTTGTGCTTCTGAGAGGAAGGTGAGGGCACCGGGGACTATTTGAAATGGTATTCACCGAAAAGAAAAAGGAAACTGAGAAAAATAACAAACCGAAAATCGAAAGATTTGTTTGCTGATGTTTTAGTGTTTCAATCGGTTTATTTCTTTCGCGCTGAATTGTGGAGCACTTTGTACTGCATTCTTATGTATGAAAGGTGGTATATAAATAATAATAATTATTAAAGACGTATGTAATTGGACGAAATCCCCAGCGATTATCCCGAAAATACCTTTTGTGAGGCAAACAATGGGCATGGATTTGGCGAGGGGGGGGGGTTGGTTGGACATAGCACAGGTGACGTTGGCCACCAGGCTTTGTATTAATCTGCATGTGCCTTATCGACCCTTCCCCTGGTCCCAATGCAGTGGATTGCTCTACAGGCGAGGTAATTCAAAAACTATTGACGAGTGAAGGAGCAATCTGAACATGAGGAATAGTAGTTATTGCTATTGATTTTAATAACAAGGTGTTACAGTTCATTCAATTCAGCTGCGGTCGATATGGGGACGGATGTGTTCCCTCTCAGGCGCACGAGATAAAGTGAGCAAGTGATTTGGTGTTAATGCTACAGCGTGTTGTTAAATATAGGCAAATGGGCCGCCACTGCTCGGTGGTGGCAGAGTTAAGCTGAAGGGTATGTAGTATTTCGACTTTTAAATCCCTTGTCACGCAATTCTAGCACATAGCACAATCAAAGATTGTTGGTTGCAGTCACTCCAAATCCAAATCAATAAAGAAAAAATCATTGTCGTTATACTTTTCTGCATATCGAGTCTGCAGCACTCAAAATCCATATTTCACAGTGGTGCAAAAAATCTGGTTGAGTCCATATGCTTTCCCCACCTCAATGGTTTATTTAGTCTACTGAGATCCAAAGCCAGACTTTCTATTGATCGTTCACTTTAATTTGTTTTTGGTGTTATTCCTCTGAGGAGCTGGACATAGTTTCTGATATTGATTGAAGACTTTGTTGTAGAACTAGTGAGCATGGGTGAAGGTTAGGGTGATGGCATCCAAGAACATGCGACTGCTTTAGAGATGGTGGGGAGGAGGAGGATGATGAGGATGATGATGATGATGATGATGATGATGACGATTAAAATCACAAAACACAAAAAAAAAAGCAATAATCAAGGTCTGAAAGGGGTGAATTTTGACCATGTTTCTACAAATAAATGAACTGCAGCACTTTTGTTTGTGCGTTTTTTATGGCAATGCCGGTGGTGACGCACGAAGAAAAGGTTTCGGATGAATGCTGAATGACATTTATATACATTTAATGAGCTCTTAAAAGTATTTTATCAGGCAAGGCCAGGGATGCCACAGTCCTGGAAGACAGACCCATTGTGAGAGCAGCAGGAGGCGGGGCTGCGTTGTGGGGCTAGCTCACCGGCTAACAATCCGTTGAACTTCACTGAGCCTGCCAGGGATGCCACAGTCCTGGAAGACAGACCCATTGTGAGAGCAGCAGGAGGCGGGGCTGCGTTGTGGGGCTAGCTCACCGGCTAACAATCCGTTGAACTTCACTGAGCCTCCATCTAGTGCGTGCAGAACACGCGGCAATCGATGCTACATCTATATCAGGAGTGGCAAGGCAGTGCATGTGGGCGCATTTGTGGGTGCATGTGAGCCGTGAGATGTGTGTGTATTTGTGTGTGTGTGTGTGTGTTTGAGTGTTTGTGTATAGGTGTGTGCGTGTGCATCTGCAAGATGATGTGTTTATGTACCCCTTCTTTCTCTTTATATATTGTTTGTGTATTAGCATTCTGTGTGTGTTTCCATGTGTACGTATATTCTTGCAGTTGCGTGTATGTTTGTGTTTATGCACTCGTGTGTCAGTATGTGTGTTTGTGTGTGCGCGTGTTTGTGTGTGTTTGTGTCTGTGTGTGTCTGTGTGTGCGTGTGTGTGCATGTGTGCAGGTGTGTGCCTTCGCAGATGCAATGTGTTTAGGAAGTTTGTTTTCCAGTGTAGGCGATCTAGCTCTGCCACTGGTTCAAATGGCTGTGCTCCCTCTATCCCCCCGTCTGCTGCCTGCTGGGTGGATGAGGAAGACCTCCGCTCTCTTCATCACACATGGCAATAGGTTGGTAAGCACAGAGCGGCCGTCTTCAACACTGGCTTACATCCCACTCACGCTGATGACAATATGTGATGAGGAAGAGAATGCTCTTGGTCCCATTTTATCCAATGAAGTTTTCTGTCTTTCATGCGGCTGCGGTTAAAACTTGAATGCATGTGTTTGCAGATTGTTCTAAGATGTGGGGGAAGAGATACTCCCTGTCACAGTACCTTGGGCAGTGTGCTCAAACAGCCCAGCCAATGATTAGAAGTGGTTTTATTGGCATCATGAATGGGTTTTACACAGCGATACGCTGCCAAGGGGGAACAGCAGTGTACATGTTTATAGAGCCACATGTGGTGTAAGGCAAAGAGCTTATTCACTTTGTGTGTTACTCTGTGTGTGTGTGTGTTTGTGTGTGCGTGTGTGTCTGTCTGTGTGTGCATGTAAATGTGTGTGTGCGTATGCATACACACATTTGTTTGCGAGCATGTGTGTATGTGTTTCTTAATGAATCTCTCTATGTTTAAATGTCAGTTTGTGTATGTGTGTGTGAGTGTGAGTGTGTGTTTGTATGTGTTTGAGTGTTATATCTGTCTGGGTCTGAGTCTGTCTGTGGAATGTGTGTGTGTGTGTGTGTGTGTGTGTGTGTGTGTGTGGGATGTGTGTGTTTGCATAATATTTATTTTAATGAACGCCCTGATGAGTTCGCTGGTAGGCAGGGAGAGAGAGTTATGTAAGGCATCTTGGCCTGGGAATTATCTCAAAAGTATGTCCCATTTGTTCCTCAAAAATAAATCATTAGCTATCTTTCATCCTCCGTTTCGGTGAATACAAAAACACATGCACGCACACACACACACACACACACACACACACACACACTATTTGCTCGATATCCTCGTGACATTTTGGTGTGTGAGGAGAGTAAGTGTGGATCTCCCAGCAGGTGGAGGTTGGTAGCAGGGTAGTGGAACTACACTGGGTTAGGTGTAGGTCAAATAAGGAAAAGATGCAGGTAAATGGTGCTCACTTGCTGTGTGTGTGTGTGTGTGTGTGTTTGTCTGTGTTAAAGAGAGACATACATACATGTGTATGTATACATGTGTATGCAGACATACACATGTATGTGTATGTATGAGAGAGAGAGAGAGAGAGCGAGAGAGACAGAGAGACAGAGACAGAGACAGAGACAGAGACAGAGACAGAGACAGAGACAGAGACAGAGAGAGAGAGAGAGACAGAGTGCTCCCGCTCGGTTAAAAAACGCAACTCAACTTCATGTCACATACATAAAGTAGAATCACTGACTGAAGAGTGAACATCACAAGCTAATTTGCCGACCAGACGTTCCTATTTCCGAGGACAAATTGCAGCGCTGATGCATCAACCCATCAGTGCCCCACAACTGGTGCACTTACACTAAAGTTATGTAATGGCTCTTTTTAACTCACCTGGGCAAAAATAGTTCAGACACCCTCTCCCTCTCTCTCTCTCCCTCCCTCTCCCTGTCTCTCTCTCTCTGTCTCTCTCTCTCTCTTGTTCTACTTTTCACAAAGTTGTGTCACAAATACGCCGTGCAAGAACTGTATCAAACATACACATGCAATGTAGGTTAGTAAATATATAAATAAATGGAGACATGGATACATAAACATGTTGATAGACACACATTGGGGTGTCTTTGTTGTGTGTGTGTGTGTGTGTGTGTGTGTGTGTGTGTGTGTGTGTGTGTGTGTGTGTGTGTGTGTGTGTGTGTGTGTGTGTGTGTGTGTGTGTGTGTGTAAAGGGTATATTTGTACCATATGCTACATTTGTGAAAGCCTTTTCCTCAATCTCTCTGTCCCTCTTTCAGGCTCTCTCCCTGGTTCAATGGAGGCAGCATGCTTGGTGTTCAGAGCACTATCTCAGAAATAGCGCCAAACGACTGTGACAATGCCAAAAGAAGCATTAGTGGACTCCGACCCACCCCCCCCCCCCTGTCTCCCTGCCCAGGATATTAATAAACTGGACTCTGCGCTTACCAACTCCAATTAACCACTCCTCCTCCTCCTCCTCCCACACACACACACACACACACACACACACACACAGACACAGACACAGACACAGACACAGACACAGACACAGACACAGACACAGACACAGACACACACACACACACACACACACACACAGACACAGACACAGACACACACACACACACACACACACACACACACACACACACACCTTCCCTGTCCCTTACTGATCCTCTAATGGCAAACACCTCTTCATCAAATCCCACCGTCTCCTCCTAATTTCCACACACACACACACACACACACTCATAAACAAGCACACACACACACTCATAAACAAGCACATACACTTACACATGTACACATGCTCAAACGCACAAAAGCCACCCACACGCATACTCACCCGTGAGCTGACATGCAAACAAACTCATAAATACACAGTTACATACACACAATCACACATGCGCATACATGCACACACAACCCCCACCCACACACACCCATGAGAATACATTCATACAAACGCACACACACACACACACACACACATACGCACAGACAAAACCACACACACACGCACACACACATGCAAGGGCAGTAATTGCAGTGTCATGTTTTCACCATGGGGTGGGGGGGGTGGGGCGGTTCATAGTTGTACCCCCTGTGGGTTCGGTAGAAGCCCTCATTAGGTCTCATTGTAGGTGTACGACTCCCCACTGCTGTTTCACACTGCAAACTGCTGGCCTCGGCACAACGCACTCAATTACAAACACACACACTCCCAGAGACATGGAGAGACACAACCACCTAAACAGAGCCTTCAGGCAGACTCACACACACACGCTTATGCTCTCACAAACACACATACAGATACACACATACACGCACATCAATGGTGCATACGTATGCAAACATGCCGCCGGCACAAATACACACACTTATGCATACAGATCCATTGGGTCGTGTATGTTTGAGTGTGTGTGTGTGTGTGTGTGTGTGTGTGTGTGTGTGTGTGTGTGTGTGTGCGTGCATGTGTGTGTACAGTGTGCATGCACAGTATGTTTATCCAAAATGAAGGTCAGTCAAACCGTCAAATGTTTTCTAAAAATACTGCTTCCCCTTTGACCAATGAGAACACAATTCCTCTTCGAGATTATTCAACATAAATAATAAAAACATGAAGCTATCAGGACACGCAGCACCGATTGGAACATTGCAGACGGATGGAATGTTTGATTCAGGCTTGTATCGAATGCATATAAAACAAACATTACGTGTCACTTGATTTGTCAAAAACTAGAAAAGAGCCTCAAACATTGATGAGATTTTGACATTCATGACAAATTCAAATCTGGAGTCGAGTTATGAGAAGGTTTGCTGAAACCCTCGACGAAGCCAGCAGATGTCGCCTACACAAATGTTGAGACCAGGCGTGTGCAGACAGCAGGGTGATGATACACCCTGTCCTCGCTCTGTGATTACGTCTCACAATTACCAAAGATGTCCAAAATTTCTATAATTTAGCTTCCTTGTGACGCCGACTTCCCCGGCTCGTGATACAATAAACGTTGACATTCCATTCGAATCACGTCCAACGCAATTTTCCAATTAGTACGGCCGGGTTGATAATAGCGATGTTCGGTGGCGTATGTCGACCTCACGGCGAACGATGCAATCAGAAAAATGGAGACATTCTAGGGCTGCATCGCAGATGAAACAAAGTGAAAGGAATCTGTCTGCAGCAAGAAATGAAAAGAGGAAAAATCCGGTTTTACTAAAAATGACTACTACATCCTGTGATGAGGATTTATGCCACCAGGAAACATAAAATTTCAAATGTTATTAATGGTTAAGGTTGTAATTAAAAGTGCTATTTTAATGACATCACTCTCTTTCCCACTGTTTTTGCAACACAACCTCAAAATACATTTTAATGAGGCCAGGCACTCTGAAATCCTGCGCCCGTCGGCAACCTGATTTGCACTCTCTCTCTCTCTCTCTCTCTCTCTCTCTCTCTCTCTCTCCCTCTGTCTCTCTCTCTCTCTCTCTCCCTCTCTCTCTAGAGAGAGGGAGAGAGAGAGAGAAGGATGAGTGTGCACACACACTGGTGAGCAGCAGCTGTGTTTTACAGTGGTACGACCAGTGTGTGCACGTGAGGCGTGCACCCACATTTAAGTGTCATCCCTCAAGGTCTTCGTCATTGGTCACTCAGATCGTGACAGGAAGTTAAAGTTGAGGGAATAATTTGTTTCTTGTTCGACGTCACGTCTTTGCCATGGCAAAAGTAGAATTACACCTATAATCCTTGCTTCCACAGGCTAGCCATGGAGGCCGGGACACAAAGCATGGCCAGAAAAACAGATTCATATTGATTGCTTAATGTAAAGAAGCAGAAGCAGCCACTATAGGATAGAGTCTGAGTGTGGTAGACATCAGGGCCAAAAATGACCACAGTCCTCACCTCTGGCCATACACTGCCATTTCATGCTGCTCAGAATTGCTAACACCCAGCAAGGCATAATCAAAACCATTGAGAAAATAGTCATCCAGGCACACATCAAGAAGATTATTACTGTTTACCCCCGAGTGGAAATAGCGGTGTTCTTTTTTAAACTATTAAGTCCCACCTTTTATTTGTGTGCCATAGATGCAATACAGTGCGATGTCTTGTGTAGATGGTGTAGTTCTATCTGTGTTACCTAAAAGATTGATATCGATATCTTCCTACTATGAATCCATCTGTATTAAAGTCACCTCAGGGCTTTGGAATTGGCCATTGGTTTGTTGTTCCACTGTTGACTGGATGTTTTGGACATACATCTTGATATTTGCTGAAAATGTGGATACGAAAAATGAAACAAAGGAACACAGGGAAACATCTGAAAGCTTGTTTCCTAGATTGATCCGGGAATAAGAAACATAACTCACCTTGAATTCCTCTCCTTATTTTCCTCACCCGTTGGGTAAATCATCGGAGGAGGAATTCCACATTCTCAGCTACCACTAGTCAGAACCGTACACACTAATGTCTAGAGATGGTAACACTTTCAATAAGCCTCCTGCAGAAGGAAACAACATGTACTTAAGATTGTAGTAAATACTGCTTCTGAAAATGCACGGAACTGTCATCAAATATGTATGTTTTCCTCCCTGCCTGTCCGCCATATCCACACATAGACGATGATTAGAAGATGATTCTTCCTGTGTTACAAGCCCAGGAAGAGCGATGGTGGCCGAAGGCTGAGGCATCAGCGTGATCTGAAAGTCAATATAGATTCAGGTTCAGCCGTCCTGCTTTCAGAACACCAGCTCAGTAGTAACCTTTGAGGCAGGAAGACATTCTCCTCCAATCCATCGCAGTACACACACACACACACACACCCACACACCCACACACCCACCCACACACACACACACACACACACACACACACACACTCATATATAAGCTCTAGATCACTTATGCATGTGCACTTAAACGTACCGACAGCAACGAATGCAGAGACTTGTTACAGTTACAAGTCCGGATAACTTACCAGACTGCAGTGTCTGTGTGTGTGTGTGTGTGTGTGTGTGTGTGTGTGTGTGTGTGTGTGTGTGTGTGTGTGTGTGTGTGTGTGTGTGCATGCAAATGTGTGAGTGTGCATGTGTGCTTACAATGTGAGCTAAGTGCGTTTAACCACTCCAACCGAACGTGTGCAACGCTTTAAAATGAAAAATTAATAAGAAGTATTCATAAGGGAAACATAGATCAGCCCTGTGGGGGGTTTGGGGGTCTATGAAAACAGAAGTTAAGTAGCTCACACAGGGCGAGTCATGGAGTTATACATATGCAAAGGTTTGCACACACACACACACACACACACACACACACACACACACAAACACACACACACACAGTGAAACAGACACACACACTGAAAAAAAAAACAGGATCCCATGTCGCTCTATATTTAGACCCTAATATTCCCGACACACAATAAAGAGCCTGCACTTCAATTTGCATCCGTCCATGCACACACTTAGTGCTTAGTGTATCCCCCGCCCCCGAAACCCACAGCCCCATACCATCTCTCTCTAACACACACACACACACACACACACACACACACACACACACACACACACACACACACACACACACACACACACACACACACACACACACACACAGACCTCTTCAACAACACATCCGCAAATAAAGAACTGTTCATTTTGGGGCTAACGGTAGAGCTCATTACATGGCTGGGTAACCGCACCCCTTCTCTCTCTCTCCCCCCCCCACCCACCCCCATCCATGGTGGGTGGAGGGATGATGCTTCTCGCCACCTCTATCCAGGGAGTGTGGCACGCGGCCTGGAGGCGTTTACCCTCTCCAGCGTGGGAGCTGGCCCCAGCGGCCATACACTAGTGTACTGTACTGTATTCCTGGAGGAGAGATATATGGCTCGCTATTTTGGATTGTTGAAATCAATTTCGACTAAGAAAATTCCTGGAGGGATTAAGGCAAAAATCGAATGAAGGTTGTTACATTATAAAATACTCACTCTTTGTTTTTTGTTTCCAACTCTGAAGGACCTGGCAAGAGGGCTCACGATCACCTAAAAAAAAGATTGAGTTTACCTACCTACGTGGCACGCACACACACACACACACACACACACACACACACACACACACACACGCGCACGTGTGTTTGATGGTGCGATGGTGTTATCACTGGTGTGCTCCATTGTGTGTGTGTCACGTTTTTTTAACCAATCCCAGGGTGTCGTGTGTCCAAACCCCAGTTAGCCTGTAGAGAGGCAGGGTCCCAGCCGATCGGACTGGGGGCTCACCCCCCAGGAGGGACGACCACTGACAGATACATGTGCTTCCTAAGGACGGACAGAGGCGCCTTTGTTGGCCTGATGACTGGGGGTCACAACAGGGATGTTGGATCCTCCTTCCAGTGTTTTCCAAAAAAGTGTTTGCTGGTTTCCTACAATATTACATCTGCCTTCCCGTCCCAAGGCTTCTGCCACCTCCATCTGTCTCCCCCCCAAAATACACACTGGAGATGTCAGGCCACTGTCACAATGATCACATGAGATGTGTCAATTCAATACAGGCCTCGGGCCACATGAGGGGCAGAGGACAGTGTGTGTGTGTGTGTGTGTGTGTGTGTGTGTGTGTGTGTGTGTGTGTGTGCTTACATGCTTGAGTATGTCTAGGCTGACGTAGGTGTGTTTGTCTGTGTGTGTGTGTGTGTGTTAGTGCGTGTGTGTGTGTTAGTGCGTGTCTGTGTGTGTGCGCGCTTACATACGTGAGTATGTCTAGGCTGACGTAGGTGTGTCTGTCTGTGTGTGTGTGTGTGTGTGTGTGTGTGTATGTGTGTGTGTGTGTGTGTGTGTGTGTGTGTGTGTGTGTGTGTGTGGGGGGGGGGGAGGATTATGACACCTCATCCACTACTATATCTCAAAGGCCAAAGCGAAGGTGAGCATGTGAGTTTCAGGCTTGTCTGGCTCGGCTACCAGAAGAGCGCATTCATCTGAAATACACTGGATTACACATGAACAGGGACGGCTGGTTTAAATGGGCTAAGCCTTGCCTAAGTCTTGTGGTGGAAAAGACGAGGACATGACGTGCATGGAAAGTGATTATTTGATTTTGGCAAAACACAAGAGCAGAAGCACTCCCTATTGTTGGTAAATAAATGATCCCCCGCCGAACCTCCGAGGGGCTGATCACCCGGAGGCCCTCGCGTTCATTGGGATTAACATTGAACTGTCGTCACACACGTGAAGCGATCGACTGGTGTGACGTATCGCACATTCTGCCCACCCACTCAATCCTTGCTCAGCCCATACGAGCTAAAGACGAGGAAGCTAACGGGAAAGGGAGACACGGTAAACACCCCCAGAGGGATGCCGAGGTCATTTGAAGGACATCCCCGCTCCGAGTGTCTTTGTATTTGAGTTGTTCTTAGTGAAGCCAGGAGAGACGTTACGATGGTTTAATCGCCCAGAAAGGTGGACTAATGAATTTGTTTTTTTTACTGCGGTGAAGTTAGTTTTACAACTGATGTTTCAACTTTAGAAGGCTGTTGTTTTTAAACAGCTTGATTGATCCAATTACACCCTAGATATTCTTGAAGTAAAAATGATTATAAGATTCAGTGTAATATGATTGCATATCCATGGCCTCAATATTAAACTCCTTTCATTCTCTCCTAGGGCGAGGGAGCGTGATCAAATAACAAGCACAAAATAAAAAGAAATAAAACAAGCATATAAAAATCCACCCAAGAGTAAATATAAACACTTTCACTGCCTTTGTAATAGTTCCTCTTGGGTTATACTTTGTTGTCTTTTATTCAGGGGTGAAATAAAAAGACTGGGGACTACGCCGTCTATCGCCACAATTCACAGTACTTCAATGATATGGTGATAAACCTGTCTGCATGAAGCTATTCAACCTTTTCTTCTTTAGCCCCTTCTCCCAGCTTCAGCACCAGCCACCACTGCATATGAACATAACTATGGTCCAACTCATTATCTTTCTTTCTCTCGTTCTCATGCGTGAGCGTTTGCGGAGGTTGTGGGGAGTGTGTCAGAGATCGACTCTGTTTTTTCTCTCCAAGTTTGTTTTTTATTTAACTTATTTTTCACCTGTGTTTTTCCCTTTTTATTTTGTACCATTGCCACAAGCACTGTTGAGAACTGTTGAGAGGTTTTTAAAACAAAAAGAGGGCAGCAGTACGTAAGCTGGTTGTTTGTTGTGCCAAAAATGTGGTTGGCGTTGAGGTGCCTGTCAGTGTGGCTGTTTTGGTGGAGGAGTGTGGGTTAGCGGCTAGCGATGTGCTGGGCTACGATAGCGATAAGGCAGTGTCCAGAAATGAATAGTGCTTGAATACTTTTGTCGGATGAGTCATCGTTCTGAGACAAAAACATACTGCAGTTTTTCCATTTAATAATCTCACTAAGACGGTTATTCCATCCAATGGGCCTCATTTAACCAAAGAGGATGTTTCAGTAAGAGAATTGTCCCGTCATGGGCAGCTTGTCAGTTCTAAAAATTATGCAGTCGAGATGCAAATCGGCTAAACCGAAACAGGGAGTCTCATTCAGGAGACAAGTATACACAATATGAAACGCATGAAAGGATGATTTGAGTTTGGCTACGAGGTTTGAAGTCGATGGTGTTGAATACACGATTAATGCGATGACAGAACCAAGGGGGTGCCACGGAAGTGGTCAGAAGGGGTCACTATGTGTGCAGCCCTCTGGTTAAAGAGTATATGGAGGGCCAGAGCCCCCGCAGGCCCAACCTCTCCCTGAAGCGGCGGGGGGGTCAGCCGTCGTTGGAAGTCTGGAGACGGAGCAGCAGACTGAGGAGGCAGAGACAAATAAATCCAGCAGCAATAGACCGATTTGAATGGAAATCCCGACTGTATCAAACAGTGTCGATCCCCGGGCAAGAGCCAGACAAGCAAACTCAAGATTCTCAAATGACAGGGAACTTGGTTCATGAGGATCAAATAATGTTTCGGGAGGATGGGTTGCTTTTTAAAGTTCAACCTACTAAGAGAAGTTCGTCCTGGTCTCGTTGCCATGATCAGGTTGCTCTATAGCAAAGTCGAAAGTGTATGGAAAGTCAACAGTGGCTTAAGTGATCCTTTTAACATTGTTATGAGTGTTTGACAGGGCTGTAACGTATCTGGGATGCTGATGGTGTCGCTCTATTATGTCTCTGCTTATGCAGATGATGTTACTGTAGCTAATAGAAAGGTCAAGAAGTCGAATTGTTGATGCACACTGTGGAGCTTTATGGGAAAATCTCATCCTCAAAGGTAAACTGGTTAGGCTACCTAGGACTTCACTTGGGGGATGAGTTAGTGGTTAAAAATAACTGGGAAGTAGTGGTGGAAAGAATGCAAGGCACTTTTAAGAAATGGAGATGGCTTTACCCTGTATGTCTTATATGGGGCACAGAATTAGTGCAAACAATCGTGTGGCAACTGTATATTATGGCATCGACCTATCCTTTTAGACCCCCCATTTGGGTCTTTTAATTAAGGATTCAGGCATTATTCAACAACAAAGGAACAAAGTAACAAAGGAAAAGTGACTGAAGGATACATGGAGAGGACATTTTAGAGTGAAAAGACAGACCCAGCCTGCTTGGATCGTGTTGTACAATCCACTGTTGACTAAAAACATTGGTGATCTTCATTGACAAGTTCTAAATGGGATGATTGCACTGAATGCTTTTCACTATGAATGATCTATTTTACATGCTGCAGTTTATATAAATGCCCATTTAGGTAATTTCACTCTTTTTTTATTATTGCAGATTGACCCCATTATTAGCACTGCTTGGTAATTTGCCTTCCTTTGGACAGAAATTTAGTGAGCACTTTTCTATTTTTGACAAACAATAAAACAGGGTGTTTGATAATTGTTTCGTTTGGGCAAGCAAAACTAGTGATCTACTTAGAAGGAAGCAGAAAAATTGAAAGTGGTCAAAAGGGTATGCTGCAAACATCAAGTGTTTGGTTAAATCAAGGATTTTACTAGAATTTAATTATTAGAAAAATATGAAGGATCTGGATTATTTTAGAAACATGGGTTGTTGATGCTGTTCTGTACCCTTTTGTTTATGGGTAGATACATTTTACATGTTATAGGATAACATATATTGTAAAAGGTTCATTCACTAAAAGAAAGAGATCCATATAAATTAGAAAACGTTGCAATAAAGTCGTCAAATCAAATCTCTCTTTCTCTTTCATTTTGATTACAGGGAAATTATAATCCATGTCTGAGTAATTATACGGTTGATGCAATAATCACCTACATGGATACTTACTGAGAAATAACTTATTCAATTCAGTTCTAGCCTTCGTCATAACTGATTGGTCTGGCATCAAACAAGTTCATCAGATTATTCATGAAAAAACCCTCGTCATTCCCTTTATTAATCAAACGATTTGTGATGCTGTTCAAAAGTCCCATCAAGATTTCATCATGCAAAATTGCATAAAAGCAGGGTGTTTTGGTCTGCGCACAAATTAACTGCTAATGCTGACATCTATACCCTTCATTCCAGCTTCCCTCCTGCTGCTCTCATTGGTAACCAATGAAGAATGACCACAGAATGCCTGAGCCATGTGCGCCCATCAGATGAATCAGAATTCATTATCTAAGCTTAGGATTTGTCCTATTGACCTTCATCTATTTGTCCGCTCTTAGCCCTTACACTCGGAGCACAAAAGCGGTCGGGTTCCAGGATTGATTTTCTGCAATTTACTTTACTTTTAGTTTGTTTGATATCTATTGATTTGTTGACCGACTAATTGGGTTATTGGCCACACAATGGCCCACATTTTTAGTGTCACACAGCGCTGTCCACTGGAACTGCTTCAATTTGAATGTCTTTATTTGAACAGGGACAATGTACAAAGAAAGTTCAATAAAACAAGGAGAGATGTCATGAACCATGTTTTGACAAAAAGCTATTTTCCGCCTGTAGCTCCTGGCCAAGTAAGTAAAATAATGACGATTTCTTCCAGTCGAGCGAGAGTATTATCTTCTGCAATGAAACAAGAATGTCAATATTGGAGCAAAATGTGTGAATGTTCTGTCTGTAAATTATCACATACTTCAAATAAATAGATACTTGAAGAACGATTTTTGCAATTTGTTTTAATGATGCCACATTTCATTCCTTCATAAGTAATAAGGATAGCAAGTGATAATTATTGTTCGCTATCACTGCAAAAGTACAAAGCTTCATACAAACATGAAATTCACAGCAGACCTGAAGTACTAATGCTGGTAAAAAAAAATGGGTTTAACGGGAAAGTGATCAGACTGAAAGGAATCCTACAGATGGATTCTGTGGTAACAAGCAACAGCGTGGGCCTCTCAAGGAGGGACTCTGGGATTCACTTCAATGTCGTCTTGGGCGTCGACAGAAAGAAACACAGAAGGTAATTATCTATTCACCAATCGTTAGACAGATGCCACATGCAGGAGAAAAGGAGCCGTTTTTGGCTCGTTCATTAAGGATGTG
>NC_136942.1:926107-931107 GCF_949987615.1 Pollachius pollachius | reverse complement strand
AGGAGGAGGAGGGGGAGGAGGAGGGGAGGAAGAGGAGGGGGAGGAGGAGGGGAGGAAAAGGTGGGGGAAGAGAAGGAAGACGAGGAGGAAGAGGAAGAGGGGAGGAAGAGGAAGAGGAGGAGGAGGAGGAGGAAGAGGAGGAGGAGGTGGAGGAGGAAGAGGATGAGGACGATAAGGAGGAGGAGGAGGAGGAGGAGGAGGAGGAGGAGGAGGAGGAGGAGGAGGAGAGGTGATGCAGATGGAGTGAGTGCTGAATCTGCAGGGCCAGAGCAGAGCGAGGGGCTGAGTGGTGGAGTGATGCCCCCACGGACCCAGAGAGACGGGAGGGGGAGGGGCGCAGATTTGGGGGGTGGGGGGATGACAGAGGTACGGGTTTAAGGGGGAGGGACAAAGAGGGAGAAAGAGGAGAAAGATGGAGGGAGGGGGAATGGGCAGGAGAGAGAGCAAGGGAGGCAGGGGTAGAGAATGTAAATGGGGGGAGGTGAGGGAGGCGGGAAGGGGGGACAGAGGATCAGAGGGAGGGGAGGGGGGGCGAAGGGAGCTACAAGAAAATGTACAACGTTGGTTTGAAGCAGGTCTAAATATAGCATCTTAGTGATAAAAACCTGAGTGTTATATAGTGTTTGTGTATATGTGTGTATGTGTGTATGTGTGTGTGTGCGTGCGTATGACTGTGTGTATGTGTGTTTCTGTGTGTCATCTCATCACATCAGATCTATAGTTTGAATCCCTTGGGATGAACCAAAGAGGACTAGTTATTGCATTTACTCCAGGCCTCTGTTATTAACCATTAATAATGCATGATTCTATTGCTAATATCTGGTCTAGCGTATAGAAAAGTATTTGTGCAGTGTATAGTATAGTAGTGTATGATATAGTTTAGATCTATTAATGTGGTAGAGATCTAGGATATAGTATAGCCTTATATATATTGTAAAGTATAGACCTAGTATAAAGTAGCACAGCATATAGTAGACCTGTGATATAGTATAGCGGCGCTCTAATATATAGTACAGTAGACGAAGTGCATATGCATCCCAGGATGGTATAAATGAATGGCGGCGTGGTATAACTCCATTACTGCCATGTTTATTTCCCTCCCCTCTGCGGTTCCATTTCCTTGGATCCGCCCGGCTGTTCCTCCGCTGCATGTTTGGTTTGCTCCCCGTGTTTTATGTCTGTGATTCATCTCAGTGCGCTCTTGATGTGGCGAGGCCCGGTCTCATGTATTCAGTGTCTGATGTTGATTAGGCTGTTAGTCTCTGTGAAGCACTTTGTAATGCAGTTTTCATCCACTCAATGCACATAAAGTCTCTCTCTCTCTCTCTCTCTCTCTCTCTCTCTCTCTCTCTCTCTCTCTCTCTTCTCTCTCTCTCTCTCTCTCTCTCTCTCTCTCTCTCTCTCTCTCTCTCTCTCTCTCTCTCTCTCTTCTCTCTCTCTCTCTCTCTCTCTCTCTCTCTCTCTCTCTCTCTCTCTCTCTCTCTCTCTCTCTCTCTCTCTCTCTCTCTCTCTAAAGCAATGTAACTAAAGCAATGTAACTAATTAATGTAACTAATTCCCATGCTGTCTTTGCAGGCCCCTCCCCTTCCTCTCTCAACCTACTGCATTAAACAGTAGTACAAGTGAGCGCCAATGCAAAGTATATCTACAAATGCTTGTCTCCGTTGTTTTCATTACGACTCGTGACTCCCTTCACCTCCAGGACAAGGCTCTCCCTGACGACAGAGAAAGGGATGAGGATGAATTCATCCACAGTCAGCGTCTGGACACCATCAGGGGAGAGTTCATCTCCAGCAGACCTCATGGATCCATCGTCCACATGAAGAATCATTTGACGGTGAATAGTCACCAAATTGGTGGTTGGTTTCCAAATGTTGGGGTTGGTTTTCAATACTAGTCTTCCCTGCCTCAGCTGACCGTAACAGTGTGTGTGTGGGCGCCCGGTTACGCGATCAAGGCTTCTTGTTTGATGTATGATGTATGTTGGTGTATAGACATCAACATCGCCTTCCTCTCAGTCATAGTTGAATGCATAAATGAGCGGGCCGGTCTATCTCGGCTGACAGCCGCTGCGTGTGACAGACCAGATAAGCACTTCCTCAGGTGGCACTCAAAATGCAGGACACACACAAAATACGCACAGCCATGTCCCTGTATTAAAATAGGGAGCCGTCTCCCTCTTCCCTCAATCCCTCATGGACAAAAAGGTCAAAGCAGAGGGTGGTGTTTGGAAAAACGAAAATGTCCACTCAGTTACAAACAATAAAGAAGCACCTCAGCGTCTACTATCGTCTACTATGTTTTCATGTTTAATTTATGCGTATATGTATGTATTAGGGTAAAAAGGTTCATCCTTATATATACACCCACCATACGGTAAGGTACGGTATCTTACGGTACGGTGGGCGTCGAGGTTTGGTACGGTTCATTACGGTTTAGGCAACACACACACACAGACCCATCGACAAAATAAAACTCCCTTTTCTTTGTATTTACCATTATGTAAATATGTGAATGTATTATACATGTAGTATTATAACAGTTGAAAACATGAATAACTCGGCTTCAGCAGGGTATGGCTACAAAAATAAAACACTACGGCCTGCTTGAGAACATAAAACACAAAATAGTAACTTAAACACAACTTCAACCAATGAATGCTAAGATCTGAAGCATATCGCAAAATTCAGTCGCACAGCAGTGCCTTGAACAAAAATAGGAGCACTTTTTTTAAAGATTAGTCTTTCAACATGAAATCAAAGCAGTTACATTTAGCTAGCTCTGTAGCTCTAGAAGTCCGACTGTAGTTAGCGCAAGAGATGGCTTTGCGCAAGAGATTTGTTCTTGTATTTTGTTGCATAAAGCAGGTAATACTATCCGTGCTAAAAGTGTTGGGGATGTAATAGTGTATTGTGGGTCAAGCACATTAATAATGTTTGTGGACCCTATATTCTCTACCACAGATAAGGCTACCATATTGACATATTAATATGCAATCGCTGCAGTGATCTCTTTGGCTTTAGCGGATTTGCCTGATATGCTGCCGGTTCTCAAGTGAGTGCACTTCACACTATGCGAGCGCCACTTAACTTTATGTGGATCTTTTCCCCACATTAATTTCGGTATGCACACTATTTTTTTATGTCTACAAATATATTTTTTGATTGAATCATTTAATATTTATGTTTTACTAGCAGCCAACAACTGATTCAATTATTGTCTGGTTGGCAGTGTGTACCGATCCTTGCACAATGGACTCCGTACCGTACGGTTCGATACGAATACCCCTAATATATATACACACATAAATAAATATATATATACCCTAACCTTCAAGGACCCTTATAGGCCTGATATTATGCCACCAGGTGTGAGTGTGATTAACCATTACAGGCCTTTCCTGGGTTTTAGTGACATCACAAGTGTCCACCTAGGTGTTTGTATGATGGATAGATAAGCAGCATTTGCAACAGTCCACTGGGTAGGCTGGTAGACTGATCCATTAGGCTGGTGGACTGATCTATTAGGCTGGTAGACTGATCTATTAGGCTGGTAGACTGATCTATTAGGCTGGTAGACTGATCTATTAGGCTGGTAGACTGATCCATTAGGCTGGTAGACTGATCTATTAGGCTGGTAGACTGATCCATTAGGCTGGTGGACTGATCTATTAGGCTGGTAGACTGATCCATTAGGCTGGTAGACTGATCTATTAGGCTGGTAGACTGATCTATTAGGCTGGTAGACTGATCTATTAGGCTGGTAGACTGATCTATCATCCTCCCCCATACATCTTGGTGGACTTCTAATCGCTTATCACACTCACACCTATTGGCACAATATCACCCCTTTAAGAGAGGGGCACTTAGCATCCTTTAATGGCTTTCCCAGCACACTGGGAAGGTGGGGACGATAGTGTGCCGTTCTGGCAGACTGCAGAAGCCATGTGGGCAGTCACGTGTACATGGTGTCGTTATTTACCTAGGTGTAACATGTCATGGTTCTAGACGTGTAACATGTCGTCCACTCAATGTACGGGGGGCCACATGCCATGCAGAAACATTTGACGACGCTTTATTCAAAGTAAAAGGCGTCTTTCAGGCTAAAGGGAGATGGTCTGCTGGGGTTATATTGCGTGAATGTGAAAGTACATTTTGAGCGGTGTGTAGCTTACTCCTCTCCACGTATTTTCAAGTAAATCAGTAAATCAATCAATTGGCATGGGACCGAACTGAGGGGGAAAAGGGATTTGCTTTGATCATGCAGTGATCGTGTCGTGATTTAACAAGTCAGCAAGCTATGTCTTAGAAAACGCAAGGGAGCTGTGTCTTAGAGCGGGGTTTCTGAGCTAGGTCGAAGAACAAGCTAGTAAGGTTCATCTCAGAACACGCTAGGGAGCTACGTCTTAAAACACGCTAGGGAGCTACGTCTTAAAACACGCTAGGGAGCTATGTCTTAGAGAGGGTTACTGAGCTATGTCTAAGAACACGCAAGTAAGCTTTATCTTAGAATACGCTAGGGAGCTGTGTCCTAAAACACGCTAAGGAGCTGTGTCTTAGAACACGCTAGGGAGCTACTTCTTAAAACATGCCAGCAAGGTATGTTTCAGAACACGCTAGGGGGCTACACCTTAGAACACGCTAGGGAGCTATGACTTAGAACACGCTAAGGAGCTACGTCTATAGGCCCCATGCCTTAAACGTGTTGTTATGGTGCTGAAATGTGCTTTTTATCAATGTAGAAGGACGTTATATATCGATTCAATTTGGACTTCAAATTACATAATCCATTTTTTTTTCTTTACGAAACAAAGAAATAAGAAAACATGGGTTTCAGTGTTGAATACATTGTGTGAACTCTATAGATCCTAATGTAAATCAGATGATGGAGCGTGTTCGACTGTCAGAGGGGAGTGACCCCGCCACATGGCCTCTCATTAAGGCTGACCTCGGGAGCTGCCCGCTGGTACAAGGCCGCCGCTGAGGCGTCCCTCAGAGCAA